>NW_028301269.1:613921-918381 GCF_061612785.1 Hesperophylax consimilis
AGTACACACACGCCGGTGCAATTTTTCGTTTGTAGCTGAAAAGTACATCGAAAAGTTGAAATTCAAAAAAGTTATTTATCTTATTTACTTCTACCATCATGTAGAATATTGACTGCAAAATATTGCGTATTTTTGTTATTAGACGCTATATTCTTTCTGCATAGTCTTATAGAGATAATCTTAGGAAGGTTTGTTTCAAAGAATTTTAACAATTAAGGCGATGCCATACGTAGTAATGCAAAATCATGTGTTTTTGGTTTGAAAATTTGGTCGCCTAGAAATGTTTCAGATGCTTTAATTAAATACTGCGAGTAGAATACATCTTGGCCTTTGAAATAATCGAGTATTTTTTAGATAAGTCTTTTTATAATCCCAGAAAAAAATAATGTATAAGGCCTATGAAAACTGTTTTAAAGTTCAAAATCTCCTACTTACGAACCCATTTTCGGTTATGATTTTATTGTATAATGTGGCAAATTAAGTTTTTTATAAAATGATTAAAAAAAAATTAAATATTTATGCCTGAACATCCACAAAATAAAATAAAAGGCACTTTTTGGCCATGTTTTTTTCTTGCATCAATCAAAACAGGCGGATGGTGTTAAACGGGAATTTAAACCTTATCGCTATCTAAGTAAGGTGTGATATTGATAGCGGCTCAATTTAAAATATTACACGACGTAGTGCATCGCCTTAATCAAATTTCACAGTTGATTTTCAAGTTCTGTCATTATTTCAGTTTTGTGAAACAACATAATCATATAATAACAGAACTTGAAAATCAACTATGAAATTTGAAAAAATTTCAAATTCTTTGAAACAAACCGTCCTAAGATTTATAATGACGGCAAATGTGACGAACAGTCAAACAACTGTAACTAAATTAATTAAATTATAAATAGAATTAAAATGATAATCCGTTAAATCTCCCAGTATTATATTTCGTAAAAAAATATTAAATATTAGCGAATTTTAAATAAGTATTAATTATTTAAAGAAAAATAAATAATTAATTCGGAAAATACATAAAGCTCTCATGCATTATGAAATAATATAATATAGTGTTTTTGCAGCATGTTCCCGATACTATCAGTATCGCCCTTGTGAGAAAGCACACTATTCAGAATTGTTACGTTGCTTGAAATGGCATTAGCCATGTTTGGTGACCAGATCGGAATAGCCGAGTCATTTTCCACCTTATTTTTCCCAATCCCTTTCCCATTCCCACTGAATGCAGCTTCGCAACAAACCACAAATAGGGAGCCTCCTTGGCTCCAGATGGTTGGGAGCAGTCGGGACTATTGTGCAATATTATTTTTATGCTTTTTAAAGACTCCAGGAGTAACGCAACTACCAACTGTGCCATCGTAACCATTTTGAATTTTTTTTCAAAATTGCAAATTAATATTTCTTCTTTGTATTGCATATTTTTCAATTTCATATTTAAAACCAGCTGTACCCCGCCACGCGTTGCTGTGCCTCAGTCTGTCTATGCAGATTGATATAGAAACAATAGCGCGTGTTGCTTTTAAGTCCAACAGATGGCGCTGTTTTTTTATTATAAAGCACGTTTTCACCTGTCACAGGTGACATGTATATAATATAAGTATGTAAAAACACACGCGTATTCGAATGCAACGTTTTGTCAAAATTTCACAGCAATTGGTGAAGAACTTTAAGAGATTTAAGATTTTGAACAAACGAACAATAATATTTATAATATTAAGTTAAAACACACTCTCATGGGTCACACCAAATTTAAAAACACAATTTCACAAGTTTGAAAAATATCAATAATAAATACACCAGCTGAAGTCCCCGGCGTTTCCCGTGCTTAAACATAGGTTTTCTAAATCAGATTTTTTGTCAAATTTGACCGCCTCTGTGGTTCTTGAATAGCAAGCCACATAGAGGAAGATACTCTCAGTATCGCCCTGCTGTAAGACCACCATCCAGAATAGAAAATGCTTGAAAAGACTTGGGGACATAAAACAGACATAGACAGAAATTTTCATCTTATCAAGTATCAAAATTTTGCTTTAAAAGGGGTTGAGAAGAGTGACCTTCGTCTTGTTTTGAAGGACGAGTGTGCAAAATTTCATCAATTTCGGAGTCTTTGTCCCAGTAAGTCAATAGGTATCCCATATTTATATATAAATGGGATATGTTATATATCCGAAAAATTATCGAAGTTACAAACCAATTCTTTAGAACATCGAAAAGAATCAGAATCATTGAAAAATTAATTGAAGATATTTTTTATGGTGATTTGTTTTTGGGGTATTATGCCGTGTTGCGCTACCTAGTTCTTTAGCCACCGTTTCGCACAGCATTGCAGTGTCCAACATCTGGGCAGATGCGTAATCAAAGGTTGTGTGGTCCTTATGTATGAAGATGCGATACCGTGTTGCCAGCTCCAACCCTCTAAGAGCTGACATTAATATATAATTTTTAAGTGGTTTTCGGTGTTTATCAGTCGTGCTCTATATGTTTTGGGTATCCCCTCTGGCTAAAGAAGGAAAGGAAAGGTAACACGGCATAATACCCCGAAAACAAATCACGATAATACTTTTGGCCGTGAATATCTAAAAATCATACCTGAAGATATTTGTGTTAATTCTGAATTTGAAATATGAGATATACAACAATGACGTAAAATAATTAGGTGACAATGGCCGAGTAGTTAATGGCGTTGACCCGGTAAGATAAAGATCTTGGGTACGATTCCCTGTTGAGAACGTTAATTGTTCTGTTTCATGTTTCGTTTAGTATTATCTTATTCTTGTATTATATTGTATTACGTTGTACTATATTGTTCTTGATGTATTATATTGTATTAAGTTGTACCCAAATCAGTTTGTTTTACTGAAGTTTTTTGTAAATAATATTGTCCGCTTTTATTACAATAAAAATATTTGTCGAAAACGCTGAATTTTTTATTTGACTACCTTTCAAGTCTTTTCAACTTGCGATCCGAAGGTTGCGGGTTCAAATCTTTCTGCGCAAGTAAATTTTATCGGATTTTATCTTTGTATTTATTTATTTATTTATTCAGACGCCATAAAATGGCTTTTACAATACAGTGAAAATCGAATTACAAGCGTACAGTGGTAAACAGGATAATAATAGCAATAAATTAAAGATCAATTAATGCGTACACAAAAACACTATTGCAAATCATGCAGTTATTAATATAAGTGCAGTAAGACAATGCAACATTCAAAAGAAATATATACCAGTGTAACAATAGTTGTTTGGAGATCTGGTGAGGTGGCACGAAATGAAAGACGCCGGTGAAGGTCACTGTGTTTCATTGAGTCAGGTTGCCAAATGTGATATGACTTATGACCGATGTTGAACACTCCGGATGCAGGCGGTGATGTGCTGGTCAAACGCGGGTCAGTGAGTCGACGCCGCTGCTGGTGACCGGACTCGTTGACGGTCAGGAACTGGCGAAGAACGTGGGTCTTCAGGTACTCCAGTGCTGACAGGAAAGCCAAAGGTGCGGTGGACCTTGTAGGCGGTTGTACGGGAGGTGCATAAACCAGGGAGGATGCTGCGTGGTCTAGGTGCGCGAATGTAGCGCTGGTCAGATGCGCTGGAACCAGGGCGCTGTGATCCAGTGTAGCGCTGGCCAGGGACGGTGGCTGGAGCCAAGGCGTTATGATGATATCCCAATGTAGTCATTGGTTGAATCCGTGCAGAGCCGGTAATGTTGTCCCAACGCGCGGTGAAGGTGCGCGGGCTATCACTCGTTGGGCCTTGTTAATTGACGGCTGACTGCTCGCTGCGTCGGGTCTATTTATACAGACCGGCCGATGGCATCAGTAGGTAAGCGAGATCGCAGGTAAAATGGAGACAAGTCGCTCAGTCTGGGTGCCACTGGAATTTTCGTTGGCGCTGCTATTATTCCTAGGCAACAGGCTAGAACCTTCTAGTAAGTTCGCGTAATGTGCTAGACCAACTAGCAACGTATTGTCGTAGGTAGCTCTAGACGTCGCGAGTAGGTAGTTCACTCGCAAGTAGATACTCGTAGACAGGTAGGTCGTGTTGTTTACTTTCAGCGAGACAATCTGGATGATTCCACCCATCGCTACAGTTGAATTATTTTAACTAGGCTTGTATAAGACCTGTCGTAAGTCGAAGTATGAGGTGTCTATGATAATAGTAAGTACTGAGTTTATTGTTACCCACAAAATTAATTGTACTTAGAATAGCAACTTGGCATTAACAATTCAGGGCTGTATATTCCACAATTTAATCATTTAAAATAATATATATCGTATTTGCGGCACGTTTCAGAGTGGTAGATAGTTTCAGTATCACCTTAGTGTAAGACCACAATTCAGAATCGAAAAGTTGTTTGAAATGGCTTTAGCCTCATTTGATGACCAGATCTGAATAACCAGGAACTTCCTTACCTTCAACCCCACCTCCTTCCCTTCCTTACTACCAGAGATGTGCTTTATTTCAAATAAATCCATTTCAAATGGAAATGCAAAATGCAAAATGGGTATTTTCCATTTTGCATTTTAAATGCTTTTCTAAAAACCATTTTGCATTTTGCATTTTAAATGCTTTTCTCAATGCATTTTCCATTTTAATTGCTTTTTGCAACATTCTTCCTACTATCTCCACTCATTTTTTTCATAAGCCCCAAATATCAGTCGGTCCTCAACCTCGCTATGAGAGATAATTTACATTTGTCAAGTTGCTCCCTGGTAGGAGCCCTGGCAATTGAGTGATACCATTACAAAAAATACTGAACATGGAGCCATGACGCTGTAATATTAAATATTAGATAGCAGTTTCTATGTTTTTACGTTGGCAACATTAGTCCCGCGCAAATTTTATGTGGTTTCATAATCTGTAGTCGTGGTGTTTTTGGATTTACCATCATGTAATATGTTTGTTCTACATTGATGTCCATTATTAAATGACAAAATTGTTCAAAAATCTATAATTTTTTTAATTGTTTTACCTGAGAAACCATTTTGCATTTTCAATGCATTTTGAAAATATGTATTTTGCATTTTGCATTTGAAATGCTTTTCTAAAAACCATTTTGCATTTGAAATGGAAAAGTTTTGACCCATTTCCATTTTGCATTTCAAATGGTTTTGGGTACCCATTTTTCACATCTCTGCTTACTACCTTCAGCCTCAAAACATACCCCAGTTAGGGATGCCATAGTCTCAATGGCTCCAGGCGGTTGGGAGGTGTTGGACCGGTTTTTTCTAAATTTAATAAACCCAAATCTAAAAATCTCCTTAATGGCAATAATTTCGCAGAAATTGTTGATGTGTTCAATTGTACGGCATATAGTTACAAGAAGACTATCGTAGCACACCTCAATAATATTAATAACTTAGGACGGGTTGTTTCGGAAAATTTGAACAATTCATCAAATTTCAACGCTCATTTTCCAGTTATGCGAAAGATTTTCAAGTTCTGTTTTTATTTCAGTTCTGTCAAGCAACTAGCCTATAATGATATAATAACAGAACTTGAATAGGACTTTCACAGAACCCTGAAATGAACTTTGAAATTTGATGAATTTTTCAAATTTTCCGAAACACCCCGTCTTTAATTGAGTTGAAAAAATAAAAAAAACTACATTGTATTGAGGATTTAAAATATGTTTGAAAATAAATTCTATCAATTCAAAATAAGCAGAAAAATGTCGGAATTCATCTCTCGTATTGTCGTACAATCATTTTTTGCAATTTTAAAATTTCAAGTCATTTTGGGTTTTCTCTTCTCAGATTAACAAGTTTCATTGACAAAGTTTCATCTTGAGAAAATACGCTGTAAAAGTTCATTTTCTAGTCAGATGAACCTTGCTCTCAGGAAAAATTTCGATATTTTTCTGCTTCAATGACATTTTTATTTTTAAAATAGTTTTTTGGGCTAAATAATGAATTGCTGAGTGCAATTATATTGTCTATGGTCGCACCTTTTTAAGGCCTTACCTTGTATGTTATCACCGCTCCGTCAGCTATATCTGTGGTTAAGTAGTGTACAAACTTTTTTGATACAAAGAGCTCGAAGATATCGATCTAGTGAGTAGTTTATTTGTGAATTATTTTCTTTAATTGAATGTTGTCTATGGATATGTTCGGCGTCACGTTTTCATTAATTCTCTTGCAGTGCAGTAATTGTTCTTCCTCCTTTTGAAAGGATTATCTCGTAAACTAAACAGTAATTGCATTAAGTTTATACTACCTGAGATTATGTCAATAGCCATCACATTCTTAAAGCAATGTTTTTTTAAATTTCAACTTGGAATTGACAACTGCGATTCGACTTAAGTAGGTTTTTGCTATATTGACCTAATAACACGTAAGCTCCTTAATATTGGTGCTTGTTTATTGTAAGAATACATCGTTTAACGCTTGATTGATCAGTTTTTACAACATTTGCGATATACATACTGAATTCCCCAACACCAACCAAGTTAACTTGAGTACATGAGTTAGTTCTTCGTTGATTGACGGACGCTGTCAATAATTAAAACCAAACGAATCAAGTAAGTTCATTTAATCTTCATCCTGAGCTACATAAATTCAATTCCATTTGACAAATATCATTATCTCACCACCATTTTTCTTGCATTTGCACCCAATGTCAATAATAGATGTCAACAGGTTTGTTTTGTTTTTAGCCCTTGAATTAATAAACCAGTTTTGTTCATTTTAAGTTTATATTTGCAGTTTTAATATTATTATTTCACAAATATGAGAAAATTGACACAAAATTACACCAATTGATTAAATTTCTGGTTGTCACATTTGTGTGGAACATTGCGATTGTTTTTGTCAAGTCTTTACTGAGCAGTCGCTTCAGTGGAAACCGCGCTCGTTTATTGCAGAATGGTACAGAATTATCATATATAATTATTGATTATTTAAATACTTACCGACTTTTTTGTGGGAAAGAAATCACCATGCTTTTACCGTCAAGGGTCCTAATTCTTATTTTCCATCTGTGATCAAGATTGATCATGTTGGATACTTAATGAGTTGCAGTTAGCATGAGCGTGGATAGTACTACGAGCTGTCAAATCGGAATTATCAATATCTACCTGCCTGAAGAGAATTTTAAAAAGAATTGTCATTGAGATGTTAACGATTCTTTGTACAAAATATGTGGTTTTTAATTAAGTACGTAGGTATTTAAGTACCTAATTACAAAATCTTATCATTTCAAGAGATTTTTTTTGTTTAATTTATTCAATAAGAGACAATTAGATCCCTACGTTTTGGACGCGAGGCTTACACTGTTAACAAAAGTACTAGTTCAATTATTAATATTTTTTTTCAGTTCTACTTTATATGAGTTGAGATCGATTACCATAATACAACAGGACGCTATCACAGCAGTGACATGGATCTTACTGACCCAGAGAGTGTTTCCATCAAGACGGAGCCAAGGTCCCAGGAAGAGGGCGCAGGTGAAATGCCGTATACAGATGTGAAAATCCACCTACCGGCTGTAAAGAAGGAAAGTTTGCAGTTTGCTGAGAGTGTACAGCCAACCAGTAAGTTGCATTGCGTATATTACAAAGGTGTTTCAGATACATGAAGTCAGTGAGTCAATTTGGGAGGCGGAAATGGGTATCGCTGCCCCGGGAACTATTTATTTTATAACCTAAACCGCTGCCATAGGTCACCCCAAGTAGGTTTCTACGTTTGGTGGCTTAGCAGGGGTGTCTGTGGTCACGGGGTTAGGATTGTCAAGGTCTTGGCGGTAGATGCATTTGCCCATCTACTGGGTGAATCGAGTTAGACTGGCTGAGGTAGAACCGCATTGGAAGGGGAGGATTCAAACGTCCATCACTGCTAGACACATTTTCCTTCAGATTGATACCCACCTCAAACCATTTCTCTTCCCAGAACATCCTCTCCTTCCTTTCCCTAAAAAGACCCTCCACAAAGACAACATAGGCCCCGAGAGATTTTTTTCGTCAAGGCCTCCTGTATGTCTCATGTTTTGATTTTACCGTCGAATTATTGCTTTTCGAGGAACTGTCGAACTAAGAATATCGTCAAACAATCGCCGCAACATATAATTTTATTAATAAAATAAATAAGCCCACTTTCCGTACTCTAATAATCGTTTTGATGTTTGTGCTATTCCTAGATTTTCGGAATGATAGTTCTAATGTTAATCTCCAAGATTCTACCGCATTCTTTTATATGTTGTCGTTCGAAGATTGGATTATATCGGCTGATGTGCTCTTTCTACAGAAAATTTCTCAGCTCCTATATCATGTTTAGACAATATTGTTGTTATGAATTACATTTCCTGTATGTCTAATAATAATACGAAAACACTCATTTCTTATGACTTGTATTGTTTTTTTATTGACTCTTCAAAAGTACAAAATCTACCCTACTTTTGAAATTTGTATTAGCTAGAGCTAAGATACTGTCAGTCGTTTGTCAGCGGTAGCTTAGATACACAGTACAGTCGAACTATAAATAAAATTAATCATAAAAAATGCCACTGATGACAATAATAAAATAATAAAAACTATAACATAATATACGCCTACTCAGCTATTCCAATTACAAGTAATTCTGTGAGTAGCAATAAACTCACTATAAACCTGTCATAGGTCGAAATATAAACTTCGACTTATGACAGGTCTTATACAAGCCTAGTATAAATTAGTTCAAATATTGTTTCACTGGTATATATTTCTTTTGAATTATGCATTGTCTTGATATTATTCATTATTAAAAACTGCATCACTTGCAATAGTGTTTTTGTGTACACATTAATTTTTCTTTGATTTATTGCTATTATTATCCTGTTTATCACTGTACGCATGTAATTCGATTATCACTGTATTGTAAAAGCCACTAAGTGGCGTTTGAATTGAATAAATACATTTTAATGTCATACTTGGCTTGTCTTGACAAATCAATTTAATATTATTCCAGGTAGCATTACTGAGGAAACTGTCCCCATCAAGGCAGAACTAGGACCCGGAGAGGAAGATGGAGCGGGAATTCCTTATTCGCGAATAGACGTTGACTTACCGGATATTAAACGGGAATGCTTAGAGCGTTCGGAAAGTATCACTCAGGCAACAGGTAAAATGGGTTTATTTTGCCTGAATTCATTTTAGTAATTTCCTGATTAAATGTTGGACAACTATTTATAAAGCTTTATCTGCCATCTTTTTCAGACTTAAAAACGGACACGAAGACGCAACCTGGAGAAAAACCGTTTTCGTGTTCTTACTGCAACTATTCTTGCTCTCAAAGGAGACTTCTAAAATATCACATGTTTACCCATACTGGAGAGAAACCTTATTCATGTACCCTCTGTAACTATTCATCACCTCTAAAGGGGCAGTTAAAAAGTCACATGCTTACCCATACTGGAGAAAAACCTTATTCATGTTCGTATTGCAACTATTCATGTTCTCGAAACGGAAATTTAAAACTTCACTTGCTTACCCATACTGGAGAAAAACCTTTTTCTTGTTCCTTCTGTAACTATTCATCAACTCTAAAGGGACACTTAAAACGTCACATGCTTACACATTCCAGACAAAAACCTTATACGTGTACCGATTGCAGCTATTCGTGTTCTCAAAGGGGAAATTTAAAACGTCACATGCTATCCCATACTGGAGAAAAACCTTACTCATGTTCTTACTGCAGCTATTCTTGTTCTCAAAAGGGAAATTTAAAAGATCACATGTTCATCCATACTGGAGAAAAACCTTACTCATGTTCCAAATGCAGCTATTTATGTACTCAAAAGAGCTCTTTAAAATTTCACATGCTCACCCACACCGGAGAAAAACCTTATTCATGTTCCTACTGCAGCTATTTATGTTCTCGAAAGGATAATTTAAAAAGTCACGTGCTTACTCATACTGGAAAAAACCTTATTCATGTTCCGACTGTAGCTACTGATGATCTCAAAAGTGACTTGTAAAATGTCACATGTTGACTCATTGTATAAAATAATCATTCACGTGATGCGATGGATGTCAAAACTTGTAACTTCAATTCATAATCGTTTGTTCAACACTGGCCCCGCGCGCCTTTTTACCTTCCCACATTCCGGCTAAAATCGCACAGAGAGTACACGGAGATTGGGTCGATACAATAAAAGTTTTTATTTCGAATCGCTCTAGTGCGAAAATGTTGCTTCCTATAAGACAAAGAAAATGACATCTTTTTTTCGCACACTGAAATTAACGAACGACGCGCAATGGTTTGTTATGCAATGTTTATGAAAATTGCCTTGCCTTAATGCAGGAGGTTGATTCGATATTCACTGATTTTTGGAATTAAATACACTAAAATTTGTAAAATTGATAGACATATTTAGAGATATCGTGTCAGTGATAAAACGAAATTTACGTAAATACTTGTGAAATATGCTGAAATGTACGAATTCACTACTTCGTAGAGAATCAACAATATTTTTCTAAATTTCTCAATTCGTACTTTAATTATTACATTTAATTTTATATTTTATAAACTCCTTTTAGTTGCTACTTATGTTAATCGAACATGATACTAATTAAGTAAATATTTTTTGTATTATATTTATGTACTTTGGAAAAGATATATTAAGATATATTTTTATCTCTTATTCGTCTTAGGTTTGTACTATACATAAATAATTATTGTATATATGTATTTACTTGCTTGTGTTTATTATGTGGTTATTATATCATTGTTATTATTTACTTATAAGATTTTTTATATAAACTTTGTATGCTTAAAGCCTGATGAGAGTTTGGCTTGTGTGTCGAGTGTGTTATACTTACCTGTATAACAGCCAATGAATGTGTATAGTGTAGGTTATGATAGAGTGAAACAGATGTAGTTGATAATTTAAGTTTATTGCAAACACGTTACACTATTACACGATTAGAATATCAGAAGGATTTAGTAGGAATCAAGAGATGTCGACCGCCAGGTCAGATCAGAGAAACAGGAATGCTCGTCGGTAATGGATTGGCAGCGAGCTCTGTTTCACGTCGGGTTGCCATCCGTGAAACAGTGTTTCCGTATTAAAATATTATTTTAGGCTGGCAGACAGTTCTTGCCCCCACATACCTTCCCCCCAGTGTCAACGATACATAAAAGAAAAAATTAGGGGTTCTAGAAAAAATATATACATATCACAAAATTTGCATGACGTCGGTTACATAATATAAACAAATTCGGTGTGTGACGTCATCGCAAAATAACATAAGCCTATGCGTTCAGAAAGATATCTCTTAAATGGTGAAGTTACTTTATGAACAATACATTTATATGTTTGTGAACGCATAGTCATGAACAAATTCCTAATAATAACATTATTTGAAAGTTAAATCCTTTTTTTAAAAATGTGTTGATATAATTACATGTTCGGAGCATGTACTGCATCTACGAACTGTATGTTTTTCTTGGAGCATTTACTGCATCGACAAAATTTTACATTTATAATTGGAGCATTTACTGCATCGACAAAATTTTATATTTATAATTGGAGCATTTACTGCATCGACAAAATTTTATATTTATAATTGGAGCATTTACTGCATCGACAAAATTTTATATTTATAATTGGAGCATTTACTGCATCGACAATTGTATGTTTTGTATTTATTTTCAAAACCAAAAGTTGCAAACAGAGTGCATTTAATACTTTAATGTTTGAAAACAATAAATGGTATTACAACATTTGACACAAGTGGTTATTATTTAACTTATCTAAACCTTTTTATATGGTAATGCATCTACGAACAGTGTTGTCGGAGCATATTATGAAATTAAGCATAAGTTAATTATAAAATAAAAAGTAGGAATCTATTTCCATTTGTATATATTTTTAATAATGCGTCTACAAACAGTGTTCGGAGCATGAGTTGTCAATTATTGAGTTATTTTAAAGTTGATTATTCTAAATATTATTTATTACATATTTAAATAACTACAAATTTGTCTTATAATATAGGAACATGATATCAATGTATAAAGTATGAACATAAGTGTTTCTTCAATCTTTGAACAAAAGGAAACGACGATTAATGTCACTATATTATAAAATTATTTATATCCGTGTTATGGAAAAAAGGTGTAAAAAAGGAAAAAAAAAAAATACATATTTAAATGTTTTTGTAAAAGTACATTTAGCAATAGCATGGCTGTGAGTACATAACTCTAAATGTTTATCTTTGAGATTACAAGGTAACTAAAAATATAACAAAAAACAACTGTCATATGTTCGTAGAATGTGTTTGTATTGATAATATTATCAAATGGCTATGTTTTCTTACGAACAAATGACAATGGTTCAATTCTGTAAAAAAATTAATAATAATACATATATGTCTCAACGACATGTTACATCGGATGCATAATTGGGAATATTTGATGTAGCATGGTTAAAAGTATTTATATTTATAACATAGTCATCACATATAGTGGTAAGTTATTTCTAAACAAGATTTATACAAAAGTTGTCGCATATAGCGAAATGGATAATTATCCAAGAAAATATATGTATATGAGTTTGCACTATAATATGGTAAGTGAAAAGTTAGCTAGGTAACTTTGTGCGATTACATGGTATTACTTCATGGTTTTAAAGGATGAAAGTATTCACCGTAATAAGGTTTTTTATAAAATGATAAAAAACGTAGTAATTTGCAAAGTAATTATAATATAAAGGTCAGGTTTTCATCAAGAACTTGAACGCTTAAATATTATCTATGTAACAGTAATTTAAAGAAAAATAAATGTAGGTATATGAAATTCAATCTTTAAATCGATAGCAAGAGTAGATTCTTAATCAATGTTTCTATCATGAGTTACAGAAAATTTATGTGTGATGCCAATTTGGCGATGTGTGAGAAAATTATGTCTTTTTTATGCATTAGTATGTACCGTATCTTTTTGGAAAATGGACTTGTCGGCCTGATCTTGTTGTTGTTTTTGCTTCAGGTGAGTCTGGAATAGATACATGATCTGGAACATTTTCCTCGGTGGGAACGAAGGCTGGTTTCAGGCGGTCTATCGAAACGCGCTTAGGTTTACCTTTAATGGTGATGACATAGGTCTTGTCATTTCGTTCCTCGACCTTATAAGGTCCCTCGTATGGGTTTTGTAACGGTTTTTTAACACTGTCTGTCCGCAGAAATACGTGCGTAGAAACGGGAAGTTCCGAGTGTACAAAAAATTTTCTTGAGCTGTGATTAGAGGTAGGGGTTGATTTAATTAATTCAAATTTCCTCTGTAAACGTCCGATATAAGTATCGGGTTCTTCTCGTGGAGTACTTGTGAAGAAGTCGCAGGGAAGTTTAAGAGTTCTTCCATAAGTAAGTTCGGCTGGCGAACATTTCAATTCTTCACGAACAGTAGATCTCAGGCCAAGTAATATAAGTGGAAGGGTTTCCATCCAGTTTTGCTCACCACTTGCCATGAGAGATGCTTTTAAAGTACGATGCCAACGTTCTATAATTCCATTCGCTTGGGGATGGTACGCTGTGGTTCTTAAGTGTTTAATTCCGAATTTCTGAGTAAGCTTTTTAAATAAATGGCTTTCGAATTGACGACCCTGGTCCGAAGTTAAGGTTATCGGTACTCCATGTCGTGCGATCCAGTGGTTCGTCAGTGCTGAAGCTACTGTCTCGGCTGTAATGTCCTTTAAAGGAATTGCCTCGGGCCAGCGGGTAAATCTGTCTATTATGGTTAATAGGTACTGGTACTCGTTGCAAGCTGGCAATGGGCCTACGATGTCAATATGTATGTTGCTGAAGCGATCTTCTGGTAATAAATACGTTGCCGGGGGGGCAACCGTATGTTTGGAGATTTTTGCTTTCTGACAAGCGATGCAGTGCTTCACGAAGTATCTTATGTCAGCTTTCATGTTTGGCCATACAAATCGTTGTTTGATCGTATTAGTTGTTCCTGCGACGCCTGGATGACATACGTCATGTATGCTCTGTATGACAGTTTTTCGCATGTCTAGTGGTACAAAAGGTCTGACATGACCTGTCGAGATGTCGCACCATACTGATGTGTCTGTGCCAGGGATCACCATTAGTCGTAAGGATAGGGAGGAGTCATCTTTTGCCTTAATTAATTCGTCGTCTTGACTCTGCGCTTGTCCCATTTCCTTGTAATCAATAGTAGGACTATTAATCTCTTCAACCCGAGATAGAGTGTCAGCTACTGTGTTTTGGTGTCCCGAAATATGCCTTATATCTGTAGAAAACTGCGCAATAAAATCCAGTTGTCTCTCCTGGCGTGGAGAACTAGACGCTCGTTTTTTATTGAAGGCAAAGGTGATAGGTTTATGGTCAGTATAGATAGTGAATGTGCGACCTTCTATGTTGTTTCGGAAATATTTTACAGCTTCGTAGACACCTGTTAGTTCACGGTCGAATGTGCTATATTTACGCTGCGGTGTTGTAAATTTCTTAGAAAAAAATCCGAGAGGTTCCCAAGTGTTATTTTTAAATTGTTGTAAAGAAGCTCCAATTGCCATGTCAGAGGCATCTACCATGATGGCAATTCTTGAGTTGGGATCTGGATGTACTAGGAGGGCTGCATTCGCGAGTTGGTTTTTACAATCATTGAATGCTGCTGTCAGCTCCTCGTTCCAAATGAGTGAACGCTTGTCGTTTTTCTTGTATCCTTTTATACAGTTAAATAGTTTTTCTTGAGTGTTGATGGAATTTGGGAGGAACTTGCGATAATAGTTCAACATTCCTAGGAAGCGTCTTAATCCGTTGGCAGTTTTTGGCAGCGGAAAGTCGGTAATAGCCTTGACTTTCTCTTTGATCGGTGTCATTCCCTCTGAAGTGATTGTGTGACCTAGAAAGTTAACAGTTGTCATACCAAAATTACACTTTGAAACGTTTATAACGAGGCCATTATCGGCTAGTCGCTTAAATAGAGTATCCAAATGTTTCCTGTGTTCTTCTTCGTCTTCTGAGGCTATCAGGATATCGTCCAGGTAGACAAAACAAAAATCAAGGTCTCTGGTAACTGCGTGCATAAATCGTTGAAAGGTCTGTGCAGCATTTGAGAGGCCGAATTGCATAGATGTGAACTCATATAGGCCGAATGGTGTGATTATGGCTGTTTTAGGGATATCCTCTGGTTCAACTGGTATCTGGTGGTACGCTCGAGTGAGATCTATAGTGCTGAAGATTCGTGCTTTCAATAGTTTGTGCGAAAAGTCGTGAAGTTGCGAAATAGGATATTTGTCCGCCACAGTTTTTGCATTTAATCGCCTGTAATCACCGCATGGTCTCCACTCTCCATTAGGTTTCCTCACCATATGTAATGGGCTTGCCCAATTACTTTTAGATGGTCTACAAATTCCTTGTTCCATTAAGAATTTAAATTCTTTCTTAGCAGCTTCCAAAAGGGCTGGTGCCAGTCTGCGGGCACGTTCTGTAACTGGGGGTCCTTTGGTCTCGATACAATGTGTGACCGAATGTTTTCTAATTTCCGGGATTTTCATATTTGGTCGAGTTAAACATGGGTATTTATTCAGGATATCGCCGTACTTTTGTGATGATGCTATTGTAGAGATGCCAGAAGTAGGTCCTTTGAAAGTGGTGCCTTTGATGTGTAGTCCTGTCGATTGATCCAATAACATTGCTTTCCTTAAATTCACCATCAGGTTGTAGTGATGGAGGAAATCAGCTCCGAGTATAGCTCTCGATACATCCGCTACGATGAAGCGCCACTTCATTGCTCGGCGTAGACCGAAATTGAGTTCTGTAATTTGTGTGCCGTATGTTTTAATAGGTTTACCATTTGCGCCATATAATGTTGTTGGAAAATTGTCAGAAGTTATACATTTCGTACGGTGGTCCTTATTTCTAGGAATAACGGAAACATCTGCCCCCGTATCTACTAGAAATTTCTGTCTGGTTTCCAAATCGTAAATGAAGAGACGACAACTGTTGTATGGAAGTTCACACGTCCCTACTGTGGGCTTCCGTTGGCGTTTCCCGCGTTCGTGCTAGCATATGTGCATGGCTTGTAGCACCGGTAAGCCTTGTCGCCGTACCTTGCATGCGGTTGGCAATATCCGAGATTCTTTATAGGAGATTTGCCGCGAGACCTGGACCTGGGTCTCCAAGCGGTAGTTTGCCGAGAAGAACTTGTTGGTTGGGAGTAATCTCTTCGACGTGGGCTTTGGTACCTGCGGCCACGGAAGTTGTGAGACTGGTCGTCGTTCTGATTGCTTTTCGACAATTTAAGTTGTTTCACTTCTTGGGTTAAAGAAACAATCTGGTCTTGTAGATTTTGTAGAATGGTGTTTAATGCTGATTCGGGATGCGACGGGCCTGGTTTGTGGTTTTCCTCCACCGCGCTGCATTCAGGTTTCTGATAGACCTCTAAAATTTTATCAGCGGCCGAAGCTAGCTGATCTATATCGTTGTCGGGAAGTGCTGATAGAATTGCTTGGGCGTGTTGAGGTAAGCGCTGCAGCCAAAGAGTCTTCACTATCGCACTTTTGTTAAGCATTGGTCCCGCCAATTCTACCATATGTCGTAGAAGTCCAGTGGGTTTTCTGTCTTCTAATTGGATTCCGGTGAGTAGACGGGTCAGGCGTTTTTCTTCCGAATCCTGCAGGCGCTCAATCAATGCAGTTTTTATTCGTACATATTTATCTTTAGGCGGTGGTTCGATTACTATATCACTAACCAATTGTAGTGTTTCGGAGTCCAATGCCGCGACGATTGTATTGTATTTGGTAAAGTCTTCCTTAATTCTGGAATTCGAAAATTGTGCTTCTGCCTGGGCAAACCACAAGGCTATGTTGGTTTTCCAGCAAGCTGGTAGGCGTACAGATACATGATGCACGTTTGCTTCCGAATGTCCTGCGCGTTGGTCTTCCATTGTGTTCAACTTATCTTGAGAAATTGTTACAGGTTCTTGAAACGATGAAGGTATGTTTGTTTCTTCCGATGAGGTCATTTCCAATAATATGTTACGTAATACGTTATGCAAGACATAAAAAATCCAAAAAAAAAACTAGAGAATACTGTGTAAGAATCTATTCCATCTACCGGATATCTTAGCAAGTTATTAGCGAGTTCGCGTTTGTATTGTATTTTAGTGAAGACGCAAACCGCGTCACGTAAGTTATTGTGAAATACCGATATGCAAATATGGCGCTATTATTATATAGTGCAATAATAATTTAAATTTGTTATTACAAAATAGTATGATGTTAAATTACCTCAAAGTAAGGTTTGGCAATTATTGGACAATAACCTTAATATCACTACAATAATGTATATCTAAAACATGATTATGTAGGTATGCTGAACAATTCATTGTTTTGCGAAATGGCAATAAGAAATCGTGATATAGGTTACTTGATTGAGATATGTGGGTAGGTTGGCTTGTTCAACTGCAGGTTGTCCACGTGGATTGTTGCGTCATCTTCCTTGTCCGGGGAGTAGATGCTGCCGTTGTAGGTTGTAGTGGGTAGGTTGTAATTCATCGCAAGATTATGATGCCATGGTTAGCCACGTTGTTGACAGCCTGATTTCAGGATCGTTCTCACTGAAATTAATTTTAACACGCACTTAATTTTCATAAAAATAGTAAAACATTTCAAGCTAGGGATTGATTGACAAAATAGGGTATTGATGGGAACTATACCACGTGTATATTTCCTTAAATTACCGGGACATTTACTAGCATTTATATTAAAAAATTGATTTGTAAGAGATATATGAATTGGATTTTACTTACTGATCTTGCCCGGGATTGCTGTTTCTCTTTTCTGATCCTTGGCGGTGACGGAATGTTGCAAAATGATTTTAAAATACTAAAGTCGGTATATTGTTCTGAGTCGATGGGTCACCAATTTGGCTAGGTGTGATGCGTGTGTTATACTTACCTGTATAACAGCCAATGAATGTGTATAGTGTAGGTTATGATAGAGTGAAACAGATGTAGTTGATAATTTAAGTTTATTGCAAACACGTTACACTATTACACGATTAGAATATCAGAAGGATTTAGTAGGAATCAAGAGATGTCGACCGCCAGGTCAGATCAGAGAAACAGGAATGCTCGTCGGTAATGGATTGGCAGCGAGCTCTGTTTCACGTCGGGTTGCCATCCGTGAAACAGTGTTTCCGTATTAAAATATTATTTTAGGCTGGCAGACAGTTCTTGCCCCCACAAGAGTCAAAATAAAATATTTTAAATGTGAAAATAATCAAAAATGTGTACTTTGCCCTTGTTCACTCTTTGCTTATCTACGTTATCTTACAAAAACAATCTATTCTCTGGTTTCGCAAATAGTCAGTTTTCAGTACAAAATAGCAGTCCACAATGGAGTGCTGGTGCCTACCCTGATGTATGGTGAGGCATAGAACTGGCAGAGAAAGGATGAAAGTAGACTGAATGCTGTATAAATGAGATCCCTGAGGTGTACGTGTGGTAAAACCATGTATGTGAAATATGGAGATTCGCAAATAATGCAAGGCTGATGTAAGCGTAATGAGTCTGATTAAGAAAGAGACGCATAGATGGTTTGGACGAGCGAATGAGCGAAGAAAGGAGTGTAAGGAGAATATAAGATGCAAATGTGAATGGTAGCAGAAGTCGGGGACGCCCGAGGAAGACATGGCACAACCAAGTGAATCTGATACTTGAGTCGGGCCATTTCAAGAGTCAGAACAATAGAAGAGTATGTATGAATGTGAATGAGGCAAGGAGTATGTGGTGTGACCGAGTTGTTTGGCGGTCCGTCCTCTACCTACCCCTGCTGGGAAACGGCGTGATGGTTGGTTAGTTAGTTAGTCAGTACAAACTATCGATGAAATATTTAACCCTTAAGGCCTGGCATATTTACCGTTGTATTTCTTAAAGAAGCTGTCAGAAAGTCGGATAATTTAAAATCCAAAAAATTGGATATTTCGGAACGTATCCAAAATGTAATAACTGTTTTTGAAAGGTGATAAAGAACGCTTTCAAATTGTATTATTACTAATAAACATATAATTTTTGGAATATTAAAATTTTGAAATAAAACACAATTTCTAAATTTAAAATAATAAACACTGATCTAAAATTATTGACAACGAAAAACAAAACTATTATTTTACTAGACAAATGTTTTATAAACATTTCTGGCACCTCTTTTGTCGTTTAATATAAGAATAATTAATTGAAAATTCACAAAGTTTTATATTTTTTTCTTAAATTGCGGTCGGAACCTTTGGTTTCATAGAGGCTTACTGTACCAGACGGTACAGGTCTGTACAGGACTAGATTTAGGCATTAGTCGCAAACCGTGTTTTTAACCGACGAGAATGCTGATTTTACGATGATGTTGATGATGATTAAATATGATTTAAGATTGGCGGCACGGCACGGCCAAAAGTATTTTTGTTATTTGTTTTTGGGGTGTTATGCCGTGTTGCGGCAATTCCTCCTTCTTAAGTCACCGTTACAGTGTCCATCATTATCTGCCTTGATGATGGACAGTGTAACGTTGTCCAAAACGTTCACTAAAGAAGGAGTTAGCGCAACACGGCATAACACCCCAAAAACAAATAGCAAATATTAATTTATTTCATTTAAACGCCCATAGGGCTTTTACATACAATGCATTTTTTTTAAATATAAGGTATATATACCATAGGTTTACAAAATATAGGTAACATGAAACATGAAAGTTTACGAAACGTAGGTAACATGGAATTTAAGTAAGTGAAATAAAAATAGATGGTTTGCCAATATCCTCCAAATCAATTGAATAAAAAAATTGTGAAATTGTCGTTCACATTAGCTTATAAACTATGTGACTTAATTAAAAATCTCTATTACGCTAGATTAGGATAAGAATCGACAAAAGGTCTAATAGAGATACATTTATATCTAATGTAAACATTCCATTAAACTGAGTTTAAATTTTGACACTGATTGGCAGCGGTAAACATCGATTGAACTATACTTATTACCAAGTCTGTGTAATCTTTGAATAGGTGAGTTTACCAAATAATTGTTGGCAGATTTTGGAAGATTATACAGGGCGTTCAGTCTAGTGCCCCGTGTACCCACCTGACTCGCAACGAAATAACGCTTGTTAAATCAATGGTGTCCAGTCTGCCATTCGATATTTTGAATAGACATACCATATCAGTCACTGTGCGCCTTGATTAAAAAAGTATAATTAAGATCTTCGATTGGAATTCCTTATTTAAAACTAATGAATCTCAGGAACTTATGCTGCACTCTGTCAATTTTTAGTTGGTGAATCTTATAAAATGGAGCCCAGATTGTTGTATTATACTCTATTATGATGACTTATGGTCGCCTAATAGGGCCGGATGGTCTTGATGAGGTAAGCACCAGGATGTTCCAAGCAGAGAAGGGGCGAGTGAGACAGCTGATGATCATGAGTTACTTTGAAGGCAAGTAAAAGTCTTTGTTGAGGGTAAAGTTTTATTACTTTTTTGTTCAATTACAAAGTTTGTACATGATGTAGGTAAAAATTATAATGTAAGCATAAATTCCTCCTTACCAGGGTTTCCTGTTCTGAGACGGTCTGCAGTTCTTATGCTTTTGCATTTAGTTACAAGTTGTCTTTATATCGTCTTCATAATGTTTTGTAAGTTGAATGTCACTTTTTTTCTCTCAGTCATGCTTTTACTTTTGTTTTAAATATATTAATTTCATTTATATTTTGTTTGATTTGGTAGAGCATTGTATAATTTCGTAGCACAGAATTTAAGATTTCTCTGTCCAAAAGATGATATGTTCAAACTGGGAGTAACTAGTATATTTTGGCTTATTGATCTGGTTGAGTATTTATGCTGGGCAGTGGGGTATTTTGATTTTTTTTCTATTTTAAATTAAATATATTTTTTAGTTTTTGTACATTATAGACTTGAAAGTTTTTAAATATTTCTTCGGTCGGAGTTCTAACCCGAACTTTTAGAATTGTCTTATACTACTGTACTACTTTTTGGGCTATGTTGAGCCGCTCTGTGTGAGTGCCAAAGACAGACCCACAACCAGTTATCTCGTACTGTACGTCAGTGATTGACACAAAGCGTAGTATACTTTTTTAATGTGGTTTACGTTGAGGATATTACGGGTGTTTATAAAAAAGAATATGTACCTGGTAAGTTTTTTTGTAATAAGTTGAACTGACTTTTTGAAATAATGACATACAGAGCTTCGGGCCGAAAAGGTCACTTTCTCTTTCATTGTGATTTTAATTTAAAGGTTGTTGAAAAATAGATGTAATTTAGGTTATGTGAAATAATTATTTGCAATGGAACATGGCTGCAATATAGGGAGAATTAGTCTTTACGTAGGATTTGTTGAGGTTTTTTATAAAGTTTTTTTATATTTTAATCGTACCGGGCGAGGAAATTTATAAAAGCATTTTCATGGGTGGGGATACCTAATCCAAAATAAATCCTTACGTATTGCCCTGGGAGCACCAAAATGGATGAGGATTTCCCAACTCAATCAGGATTTTACGAAGAATAATTCCGCAAGACTTAAGGCAAGTGTTCTGGGTTCGAGTCCTAGATGTTACCGTATATTTTCTGTTTCAAATTTTCTTTTAGGAATCGCTAATATTGTCTTAAATAATAAAATATAAATAATTTGTTTGATTTTCTCATTTTTTTTTAAAAATCATCATAGTAGAAATAATGAAATGATAAATCCGGCCGCAGTATGTCGGCGGTGCGGTATCCGAGCTTTTCGGGGTCGGAAAATTCAGCCGATCCTGGCTATAATCTGCTTGGAATTGGTTAGTGGCGTGCAGTGGACATATATTAACAAAATTATAAAAATTATGAAATGCCTAGAATAACATCTGTTACACGTAAATTTTTCTGTGGTTAACTTCTATATTTGTAGGTATAGCATGGAATCTTTTTCTTTCTAAACATCAGTTTAGTTCGTATTTCTGTTGACGGTAAGTGAGATATAATGATTTCTATGAAACCATGCGAGCTGTTCCGAAAACTGAACAAATTGGCAAGCATCTGCGGGCGCAGAATTTTCCTACCCTCGGGTAACGAACAGTTGTAGCTAGCCAGACAGGTTATTGTAACGTAAATAAACAGTATGATATTAAGAACCTTTTACTGATTATAAGAGTTCCCAACACCCGAAGTCCAGTGGCGGATCCAGGGGGGGGGTCACGGTGGTCATGACCCCCCCCTGGGCCCCAGCCCAGTACTTTCAATATTTAATTAATTTAATATAATACTTTGTTTGACGGCAAACGCATTATTCGGGAACGAACGCATCGAAAATTCGAATGTTACCGCGTCACCGCGCACCGCCACCGGCGCGCGCTTCGGCCGCCACCTTTCATATTATTATGACACATTTCGTGTAACCACGTATGACGCTTGCGCGCGCTTTGTTTCGACTGACGTCTAGCGTCTAGCAAAACCTAACCTCAATCGGAACGACTAAACTTTATTAATAAAGTGTTTACTTTTATTTGTTTACTAAGTTAAAAAAAATAAGTTCCAATATAAGTAATAGTGTTCTTAAAAATTGTTGCTGCAAATTCAATTCATTACAAGAAATGGTAAGTAATCTAATCAGTTTCTTCATTATGCCAGTGTATGTGTGTTTAAACTCAAATGTTATTTGTTAATGTTCTAAGGCTGGGGATAGACTCGTAAGTTTTTTTCCTGTAAATCGCTCTTGAAGGCGAGTTTGGCCAAATTCCCAATGTAAACGACACCAAAAGTCACTTAACGTAATTTTAGTAAGTTACAGAACTTATTCTTTCGGAAGTTTTTTGACAGGTCTGGACAGGTCTAACGCGCCCGCGCGAATTACCAGCCTTCCTATACTTCCTAAAGCAATTCTTAAGGCGAGACACAACCTCGTTCATCGAGGTTTTGCCCAAGGCTAACATTTTAATTTATTTCGGCGAAATTATAATTGAATTTAAAAAAAATAAAATTATGCCGCACGAGGGATGCAAGTTATTTATATTTTAGATTAATAAAACAATACCTTACAATTAATATATTTTACGTTCAACGATTTTAAAACTTTATAACCCGTGTATAACTATAAAGTTAGCGGACTTAGCGGTAAGTACCAGATTTTATTTTTCTAGATGATGAATAAAAGAACGTATTAGTTACATTTTGTTAATATATATACATATTATATTTAACTTAATCAAGTTTCTTTTTATTAATATTTATATGTACCTATTAATAATTCACTTTCAGAATATTTTTGTTTGGATTGTAAATAAATAAAATCAATTCAAATTTTATAAATATTTACTTTTATTAGCGTTCCCCATAGTTTGAGGATTGTCGATAATATTGACTACGCTGCCGGCTCGGCCGCTGCTGGCAAAATAGAATGGACGGTATTCATCCACCAGGTAACAAGGTATTAACAAGCGTATGGAAGCATCGGCGAACGGAGATCTCGCTGGGCGCTTCTTACGTATTGCAAGCACCGCGTCATGGCAACAATATTTATTTCAAATTACTTGCCTCGTGCAAATCAGGCCAAAATATGACGGTGCAAGGCGCTCGGTTTTAAAATTTATAAAGCACAAGAATCGAAATATTTCCAGCGTTTATATTCCTCTTAAATATGGAAGTACAGTACTTACATTTATTAATAACATTTGCTGCACACGATTGGTCCTAAAGGAGTTCAAATTTTTAATTCATTAGGCCTCACTATTGAGAAGAGCACGCTGGAAGGCATTATTCTACTCTTCGATAGACTGGATAGACACTTCATACCTACAGTGAATATTAGAGTGGAACGATTCAAATTCTTTACCAGGAAGCAAAGAAATAACGGTCAACAAGCTGTTATTATTTGTCTATTTTGTCGTGACAAGCAAAGTGTTACAATAATAATGTCGAGTCAAATTCTGCAAATGCAGAATGCTACGGATATGGTTGGCGAGTGGAAACGTTTTAAGCAATCATTTCTTTTATATATGATGGCGAATAACTACAACGAGGAAAAGGAAATTCAAAAAGTTGCAAGATTCCTACACACAATATGTTGAAGACACAACCTATGTTGAAGACACACCTGACACCATGTTATATTGTGGTGAAATAAGAACACGACTAATAATTGTAATCTGTACTGTATTGGTTGACAATTGACATTACACGAGCCTACGCCGCCCGGGCTTGCGGAGCAAAAGACAATCTTAATGATATACCTAGTGTTACCATATCCAACAATACCTACTTTTTACTTGTATATATTATTATCAAAATTAAATTATAACTTCTTGTAACTGTAATTGACCGGACCTAAGTCCTCCATCACAACACAAGCAAGCATTTACGGCTTTCTGTGGTGGTGGTAGGAGTTATTGTTGGGTTATTCGTAACCCGGGAATGTTTGTCTTTCTTTAAAAAAAAAAAAAAAACTTGACCACGACTACGTGACCCCCCCCTGGCGCCAAAGCTGGATCCGCCCTTGGATCTCCCGTGTTGAGGATTTCAATATTATAATTAATTAATTTTCATATTATAATTTAATTATAAGAAATTAATATTACAACAAAATAACATATGAATTTTATTATATACATATATCATATAGTATAATTTTTTTTTTAATAATTTTAAAATAAGTAAGATAGTGTTTTTTTGTATAGTTCAGTTTAGTAGATTCGGTTTTAGTCTGTGTTTGATATCAGTATATTTTCTATTACAGATCTGCCTATATTAAGTATCCAGCTTTTTATTTGAGATTTAAATGTTATAATGTTGAGGTTTTTGAGTGAGAGTGGTATTTTATTGTAGAGTTTAATACTATGATATAAGAAGCTTTTTTGCCCAAAAGTTGTATTAGTAGTTATTTGTTGGATAAGTTTTTGACCATGAGATCTAGTGTTTCTATTATACGTGTTTGTTGTTATTTCTTGTGTTTTGTACTTATGAATGTAAATGAGTATAGTTTTAGAATATAGTTTAATTGACATGATGTTAAGATTGGTGAAGATTTCGTCAGTGCTAGTTCTTACAGGAACTTTCAGTATAATTTTCATTATGGCTTTTTGAGTTTTAATTAGTGGATTTAGTATATTTTTATTTGCACTGCCCCATCCGATAATACCGTATTCTAACAGTGATTGGCAGAGAGCCATGTAAATTTTGATTAAGTCTTTTTTAATGAGCACATTCCTGATAGTTTGGAAAAAATAACTTAAGTTTTTAGTTTTATTATCTCAATAGCTAATGTGATTGGTCCATTTTAAATTTTCATCTATTTTTAGATCCAGAACGTTATATGGTCAACGTTTTCTAATGAGGGACAATTACAATGCTCATTTAAGTGATGCGGGCCATGAATGCTGTGTGGAGGGTCTTTTTGAGGTGAGGAAGGAGTGAGCGTGGGTCTTGAAGAGACTCATGTTGCAGGAGGTAGAAAACACAGCTGTTGAACTCATGAACGAGTCGTAGAAGCGATCCCTTCTCATCAGAGAAATGTCAACCGCGTACGTATGTTGGACGCGCGTTTGCCAAAGGAATCAATGACAAAAGTTCCTCGAAGTATCTTCCACTGTAATACAGGGATAACAAGTAAAGCATACCTACCTGACGCCCGTTCTCTAAATGTCAAGAGTCAAGGATTTTTGAGGAATTTTGGAGCTCCAGACCAGAGGTGGCTATCAGATTTAGTGGTACGCACTTGCGAATGATACAGGGTCAGCAGTTGTGTACTATCTGCAATATCTGCGGGCCCTGTACAATAATCCCAGCTCTTGAGAGGCAAACTTGATTCTGACTTCGATGCAGCCCCCGTACCAGAGCTGGTCACTTAGAATTGCACCAAGCTTATCAATGGAAGGGTCGTTCGGAAGATTGCTTCCGTTTAAGGAGACTAGATTTTTATTTCAATCCCTTTTAGACGTAATCAGACATGATTGGGTCTTTGAAATATTAAATTAGGTTTTTCTTACCTCAAGAGGAAACCCTCTCAAGGTAACCGTCCATTCTCTGCATCAAAGACCTCTAAACTGTAGGAGTTTGTGTTTCTTTTGGAGGCTTGTCAAACAAAAAGCTATGATGGACTGTCATCCGCGTAGCAATGAATAGGTTAAAACAACAAGATATCATTGACGTGTAACAAAAACAAAGTCGGAGACAGAACCGATCCCTGTGGAACGCCATCATTTATTGAATGTGATGAAGAGGTGAAACCATCAGCATCTTGACCTTGAGTTCAAGGAAGAATTATTTCGAACGCTTTCAGATTAATCAGATATGATTGTCTTTGAAACATTAACTTCGAGGGTACTTCTGTAAACCGACACGCCCACCGTACACTTCTCTCGGACCGAACGTTTGGTTGTTGGTAGACTGGCTGTTGGGATGCGCGGTGTATATATACCAATATTGGCTGGGGCGGTGGTGGATATTAATTTCCTAATTACTTGAGAGCAAACAGTCAACGGCGGCAGACAGCAGCGGGGCGATGTTTACATTTAATACATCGGCAGCCAAAGGGTTAAATCAATGATTAAATAACAAACAATATTAAAGGATGTTTTTCGTCTAACAAGTGGGCAATCTCTACAATTATTGTGTGAATTGTTTGTGTTAATCACTGTGAATAAGTGGAAAATCTCTATCATTATCATATGAATCACTATGAATAAGTGGGCAATCTCTCTCATTATCATATGAATCACTATTAATAAGTGGGCAATCTCTCTCATTATCATATGAATCACTATGAATAAGTGGGCAATCAGTGTCATTATAGTTATTGGCAATGACTGTTATTATTGGGCGAATCACGATGAACAAGTGATCAATTACTGTCATTATTGCGTAAATCACCACCAACAAGTGGGTAAGACTGTCATTATTGAGTTAATCACTATGAACAAGTGGGCAATCTCGACTAAACAAAATAATGTACAACATGTGTTAGGTTATATGCCTCGAATGTGTTTGGACCAAAACACTGCCATCTATCTATCGATGATAGTTTCAAATACGTAAGCTACTAAGCTGTCCTCACGAGCCAAAGCTCATAAAGCGGTCCTTTTCAAAGCAGTTCTGCATCCTTTTCACCGCTATAATCGACTCAGATATTATCCCCCTTGTAAATATAGAATGTTTATCCCTTAAGTGTGTGCAGTGTTAATTTGTGAAGGGAGAATTGTTGGAATTACAAAACTCATAGCTTTAAGTAAGCGGCACTGCCAACACCGCTGTACAAGGCAGAAGTATTATATCAATTTTAATGTTTCAAATACCAATCATATCTGATTACGTCTAAGAGGAATCTAGTCTCCTTCAATTGAAACAATCTTTCCAACTTGCCTTCTATTGAAATGCTTGGTGTACGGGGGCTTCAAGACCCATGTCCACTCCTTCCTCTCCTCAGGCACGGGGGTTTCAAGACCCATGTCCACTCCTTCCTCTCCTCAGGCACGGGGGCTTCAAGACCCATGTCCACTCCTTCCTCTCCTCAGGCACGGGGGTTTCAAGACCCATGTCCACTCCTTCCTCTCCTCAGGCACGGGGGCTTCAAGACCCATGTCCACTCCTTCCTCTCCTCAGGCACGGGGGTTTCAAGACCCATGTCCACTCCTTCCTCTCCTCAGGCACGGAGGCTTCAAGACCCATGTCCACTCCTTCCTCTCATCAGCACGGGGGCTTCAAGACCCATGTCTACTCCTTCCTCTCCTCAGGTACGGGGCTTCAAGACCCATGTCCACTCCTTCCTCTCCTCAGGCACGGGGGTTTCAAGACCCATGTCCACTCCTTCCTCTCCTCAGGCACGGGGGTTTCAAGACCCATGTCCACTCCTTCCTCTCCTCAGGCACAGGGGTTTCGAGACCCATGTCCAATCCTTCCTCTCCTCAGGCACGGGGGTTTCGAGACCCATGTCCACTCCTTCCTCTCCTCAGGCACGGGGGCTACAAGACCCATGTCCACTCCTTCCTCTCCTCAGGCACGGGGGCTTCAAGTCCCATGTCTACTCCTTCCTCTCCTCAGGTACGGGGCTTCAAGACCCATGTCCACTCCTTCCTCTCCTCAGGCACGGGGGTTTCAAGACCCATGTCCACTCCTTCCTCTCCTCAGGCACGGGGGCTTCAAGACCCATGTCTACTCCTTCCTCTCCTCAGGTACGGGGCTTCAAGACCCATGTCCACTCCTTCCTCTCCTCAGGCACGGGGGTTTCAAGACCCATGTCCACACCTTCCTCTCCTCAGGCACGGGGGCTTCAAGACCCATGTCCACTCCTTCCTCTCCTCAGGCACGGGGGTTTCAAGACCCATGTCTACTCCTTCCTCTCCTCAGGCACGGGGGCTTCAAGACCCATGTCCACTCCTTCCTCTCATCAGCACGGGGGCTTCAAGACCCATGTCTACTCCTTCCTCTCCTCAGGTACGGGGCTTCAAGACCCATGTCCACTCCTTCCTCTCCTCAGGCACGGGGGTTTCAAGACCCATGTCCACTCCTTCCTCTCCTCAGGCACGGGGGTTTCAAGACCCATGTCCACTCCTTCCTCTCCTCAGGCACGGGGGTTTCAAGACCCATGTCCACTCCTTCCTCTCCTCAGGCACAGGGGTTTCGAGACCCATGTCCAATCCTTCCTCTCCTCAGGCACGGGGGTTTCGAGACCCATGTCCACTCCTTCCTCTCCTCAGGCACGGGGGCTACAAGACCCATGTCCACTCCTTCCTCTCCTCAGGCACGGGGGCTTCAAGTCCCATGTCTACTCCTTCCTCTCCTCAGGTACGGGGCTTCAAGACCCATGTCCACTCCTTCCTCTCCTCAGGCACGGGGGTTTCAAGACCCATGTCCACTCCTTCCTCTCCTCAGGCACGGGGGCTTCAAGACCCATGTCTACTCCTTCCTCTCCTCAGGTACGGGGCTTCAAGACCCATGTCCACTCCTTCCTCTCCTCAGGCACGGGGGTTTCAAGACCCATGTCCACACCTTCCTCTCCTCAGGCACGGGGGCTTCAAGACCCATGTCCACTCCTTCCTCTCCTCAGGCACGGGGGTTTCAAGACCCATGTCTACTCCTTCCTCTCCTCAGGCACGGGGGCTTCAAGACCCATGTCCACTCCTTCCTCTCATCAGCACGGGGGCTTCAAGACCCATGTCTACTCCTTCCTCTCCTCAGGTACGGGGCTTCAAGACCCATGTCCACTCCTTCCTCTCCTCAGGCACGGGGGTTTCAAGACCCATGTCCACTCCTTCCTCTCCTCAGGCACGGGGGTTTCAAGACCCATGTCCACTCCTTCCTCTCATCAGCACGGGGGCTTCAAGACCCATGTCTACTCCTTCCTCTCCTCAGGTACGGGGCTTCAAGACCCATGTCCACTCCTTCCTCTCCTCAGGCACGGGGGTTTCAAGACCCATGTCCACTCCTTCCTCTCCTCAGGCACGGGGGTTTCAAGACCCATGTCCACTCCTTCCTCTCCTCAGGCACAGGGGTTTCGAGACCCATGTCCAATCCTTCCTCTCCTCAGGCACGGGGGTTTCGAGACCCATGTCCACTCCTTCCTCTCCTCAGGCACGGGGGCTACAAGACCCATGTCCACTCCTTCCTCTCCTCAGGCACGGGGGCTTCAAGTCCCATGTCTACTCCTTCCTCTCCTCAGGTACGGGGCTTCAAGACCCATGTCCACTCCTTCCTCTCCTCAGGCACGGGGGTTTCAAGACCCATGTCCACTCCTTCCTCTCCTCAGGCACGGGGGCTTCAAGACCCATGTCTACTCCTTCCTCTCCTCAGGTACGGGGCTTCAAGACCCATGTCCACTCCTTCCTCTCCTCAGGCACGGGGGTTTCAAGACCCATGTCCACACCTTCCTCTCCTCAGGCACGGGGGCTTCAAGACCCATGTCCACTCCTTCCTCTCCTCAGGCACGGGGGTTTCAAGACCCATGTCCACACCTTCCTCTCCTCAGGCACGGGGGCTTCAAGACCCATGTCCACTCCTTCCTCTCCTCAGGCACGGGGGCTTCAAGACCCATGTCTACTCCTTCCTCTCCTCAGGTACGGGGCTTCAAGACCCATGTCCACTCCTTCCTCTCCTCAGGCACGGGGGTTTCAAGACCCATGTCCACACCTTCCTCTCCTCAGGCACGGGGGCTTCAAGACCCATGTCCACTCCTTCCTCTCCTCAGGCACGGGGGTTTCAAGACCCATGTCTACTCCTTCCTCTCCTCAGGCACGGGGGCTTCAAGACCCATGTCCACTCCTTCCTCTCCTCAGGCACGGGTGCTTCAAGTCCCATGTCTACTCCTTCCTCTCCTCAGGTACGGGGCTTCAAGACCCATGTCCACTCCTTCCTCTCCTCAGGCACGGGGGTTTCAAGACCCATGTCCACTCCTTCCTCTCCTCAGGCACGGGGGCTTCAAGACCCATGTCTACTCCTTCCTCTCCTCAGGTACGGGGCTTCAAGACCCATGTCCACTCCTTCCTCTCCTCAGGCACGGGGGTTTCAAGACCCATGTCCACACCTTCCTCTCCTCAGGCACGGGGGCTTCAAGACCCATGTCCACTCCTTCCTCTCCTCAGGCACGGGGGTTTCAAGACCCATGTCCACACCTTCCTCTCCTCAGGCACGGGGGCTTCAAGACCCATGTCCACTCCTTCCTCTCCTCAGGCACGGGGGCTTCAAGTCCCATGTCTACTCCTTCCTCTCCTCAGGTACGGGGCTTCAAGACCCATGTCCACTCCTTCCTCTCCTCAGGCACGGGGGTTTCAAGACCCATGTCCACTCCTTCCTCTCCTCAGGCACGGGGGCTTCAAGACCCATGTCTACTCCTTCCTCTCCTCAGGTACGGGGCTTCAAGACCCATGTCCACTCCTTCCTCTCCTCAGGCACGGGGGTTTCAAGACCCATGTCCACACCTTCCTCTCCTCAGGCACGGGGGCTTCAAGACCCATGTCCACTCCTTCCTCTCCTCAGGCACGGGGGTTTCAAGACCCATGTCCACACCTTCCTCTCCTCAGGCACGGGGGCTTCAAGACCCATGTCCACTCCTTCCTATCCTCAGGCACGGGGGCTTCAAGACCCATGTCTACTCCTTCCTCTCCTCAGGTACGGGGCTTCAAGACCCATGTCCACTCCTTCCTCTCCTCAGGCACGGGGCTTCAAGACCCATGTCCACACCTTCCTCTCCTCAGGCACGGGGGCTTCAAGACCCATGTCCACTCCTTCCTCTCCTCAGGCACGGGGGTTTCAAGACCCATGTCTACTCCTTCCTCTCCTCAGGCACGGGGGCTTCAAGACCCATGTCCACTCCTTCCTCTCATCAGCACGGGGGCTTCAAGACCCATGTCCACTCCTTCCTCTCCTCAGGCACGGGGGTTTCAAGACCCATGTCCACACCTTCCTCTCCTCAGGCACGGGGGCTTCAAGACCCATGTCCACTCCTTCCTCTCCTCAGGCACGGGGGTTTCAAGACCCATGTCCACACCTTCCTCTCCTCAGGCACGGGGGCTTCAAGACCCATGTCCACTCCTTCCTCTCCTCAGGCACGGGGGCTTCAAGACCCATGTCTACTCCTTCCTCTCCTCAGGTACGGGGCTTCAAGACCCATGTCCACTCCTTCCTCTCCTCAGGCACGGGGGTTTCAAGACCCATGTCCACACCTTCCTCTCCTCAGGCACGGGGGCTTCAAGACCCATGTCCACTCCTTCCTCTCCTCAGGCACGGGGGTTTCAAGACCCATGTCTACTCCTTCCTCTCCTCAGGCACGGGGGCTTCAAGACCCATGTCCACTCCTTCCTCTCCTCAGGCACGGGGGTTTCAAGACCCATGTCTACTCCTTCCTCTCCTCAGGCACGGGGGCTTCAAGACCCATGTCCACTCCTTCCTCTCCTCAGGCACGGGGGTTTCAAGACCCATGTCTACTCCTTCCTCTCCTCAGGCACGGGGGCTTCAAGACCCATGTCCACTCCTTCCTCTCCTCAGGCACGGGGGTTTCAAGACCCATGTCTACTCCTTCCTCTCCTCAGGCACGGGGGCTTCAAGACCCATGTCCACACCTTCCTCAAGTCAAAAAGATTAACTTATTTTATTTAAAAGCAGTTTCGTTTATGCTACATAAATATATTGTCGATATCTGAATTGACTCTGTTCAACAGCAAGATTGTTCTCCCCACCTGCTTGACCTGCAGGCAAGTTAGTCTGCCGGCTGAGAGATAAAAAAACCTAGAAATACAAAAGATACAAAATAGGTATATGCTTTACCTATAAATTAGATAATATACGTACTATCCATCCTCGTTCTTAACAGGAATGCTCGATGTCAACACTATACTAATGTTCTGAACTAATCTCTGAAACTATTCACCTCTCAGGCTAATTTGGTTGCTTTTTGGAACAGCTCACATATGTCACGTGAAATCTTTATCTTACTGTGATGGTAAGAAATATAATCTAAATAGTGCTACGTGGAGAAAGTACCAAGCTTTATATTCAAATCTTAAAGTTATCCACAGTAAAAAATTGAATGTACACCTTTATGAAACCAAAGTTTCCGACCCCGATTCTAAAAAATAATATATAAATGTGAATTTTTAATTAATTATTTTTACGTGATACGACAAAAACTTGAGGTGGCCTTTTATAAAAAAATTGTTTAATAAAGGAGGTGTTTATTTTTTTTCGTTTGCTAAAAAAATTATGAAAAAAGATGTCACGTTTATTTTTAATCAAAATCAAAAAAGCATTTTATCACCATTCAAAAACAGTTTTTAATTTTCGGATACGAAATATTCCATTTATTTTGATTTTATTGCAAAGCGGAAAGAAGCTGACCATCTGACAGAATATGCCGGAGGCCTGGGGAGTTGATCCACTCGTATTGAAAGAGGTTAACTTTTGTGTGTTTATCAAGTATACTCGTGGGAGATCCCGTGCACGTTTTATACTCCGAAAACGAGGACTTCTAGAGAACTCGACAATCAACAGAACGACTCAAGTGCTTAATGATTCTGCATTGACCATCGACATTTCAATGTCACTTACAGACAGTTCCGCAACAATCTTTTGACGTACAAAATGGCAAAACTGCCCCCATGACCTTTTATACTAACATTTACCTCAAATTTGTAATCTTCTTTGTAATATATTTGCGCATATATTAAAACTTTGACTGTTGGCGATGGAGATAACTATCTATATAAGATAACTTTGGAAGACGGTTTCATAAAATACATTTTCTCATTTTGTATTACGGCGATATAAGATATGATTTAAACACTTACTATACAATAAAGCCATACTAATTTATTTATATTGTGTTCTACTGACGGTATTTCATTAAAGCACCTGAAATATTTTTAAGCGATAACATTTTCAAGCCAAAAACACTTGATTTTGCATTACTTCCTAGTGCTTACGATTTGTTATCATGATTATGTCATTTAGAACTTATATGAATTGCACACCTTCCCGGGGTGGTAAGACCCTGTCCCTGCAAACGACCAGGGATTTCTCTCCTTATTAAGTTTTACCCCTTTGAACTATTATTTCATTTTTTTCCTTTTAATTTCTTCATTTAACAGTCTTTCTTTTGAATTATATAATTGCCAACTCATCACCATTGAACTAATCCCTGCTGTGTAGGGACACTGAGGGTCTAGACTAGTTTTATAATGCGATGTGTAATTTACAACAAAAATTAATTCCTTGCAAGAGCCCTGAAGGAGTAACCATAATATGTTATTTATCTCAGGTCGGCAAAGCAGTGGGCCAAACAAAAAAGTCCCGCTTGCCGTTTGGACTCAAAAACATGTGATAGGAAAAAGAACAACGAAGTGACTCTCAATAACTAACAGATTTATTTTGAATTTAAGTGTCATTCAAAAAATTGTAACTAATTGCATAAAAATTTGGACAATCGATAAAGTACCTACCTACAGTTTAATATTTTAACATAAAATTATTTTAACTGATATTTTCTTAAATTCATCTGTTGTGTCAAGAATTCATTTTAGTATTTTAACAAATGTAATTTTAACCAATGTAATTTTTTTAAAGATATTTTTTATGTGTGTTTCTTTTGTTTAAATTTCTTCGGGTTAATCTTGAAAAGTACCTAAATTAAGACTTCGTGGTTTTTCAAGGGTCTGTGTGTTTTGTTTAGCTAAACTCTAATTATTATCAATCCTACAGTTACAATATCCTACGGGTCTGCGCTAATATATATTCTTCTTTCATATGGTGGTTCAGAGAGGGACGTCTAGGTCAGCCACCAGTCTAGGATCTCAGGCGTCTCTTAGTATCTCTAATAAGTGAGCCTCCAAATACTAATTAACCGCTACATAAGAGGCCGAAGACCGATAGAACCCCAGCCAAGTGTAATCATTAAATACCGGAAGCAATTGAATAATTTATATATATAACCATTTTTTATATTTCCAGATGAATCAACTCAGTGGAGAGGTCCCCAACAACCAACCTGCCTAAAATGCTTCGACCAGCCGCCGAAGGACACAAAAGAAATTAACCAATACACCAAGATTGAAAACTGCCACCAAAACTTTGACAAATATTCAAAAATCTATCAAACGCACATGCTAAAATCACACATAGGCTTTGAGTACACCCAAACTCAAAATGGAATCGAAAGACAACACTTTCAACAACCTGGATACGAAATTAAAAGAAATATTATAGCAGAAAAGACAGTCAGCCTAAAAATCCACGAAACACTTACTTATAACCATCATACGTCTTTAAATCAGATACCTAATTTAGCCCACAAGCAGGCGATAAAGACCAGTGGACCCAACAAGGAGCCTTTGGGTACACCACACTATGCTTTCTCTGACATGATACCAAAAATCTCCCAAACAAATCAGTATAAATACGAAAGTAACAAAGATATAACTTGTCAAAATAACGAATTGTTTTCACGTGCTGGTAATTATGCGCATTCATCTGCGGTCCAACTAAATCAGCAAAATTTCGTTCAGGATCAGGGAAGATTTACTTCAGAGAAACTTGAGAGTTATGCCATTTACGGGTGTCCAAATCGAGAAAATGTCGCTGAGAGGTGTTCTTACGTAGAGTATACAACAGGTATGGATCATTTGGGGTACGGCAGAGGTAATGGAGATTCTAGAATCGGAAAAAGAGTCGAATGTACACCAGACCAGAAAAATACAAAAGATTCGATAAGCAGTACTCGAAGTGAAGGAACTCCATATAATTTGAGCCATTTGGGGAGTTCTTCAAAGCATGATGCGAGCGATGGTTCGGCTCCTAGAAGTAACGTGATGTCGAGTCCTTCGTCCAATAATTCCTGTATAGTCTCCAGCACGGATGCTCTCCATCATTTGAGGAGCTTCGAAGAACCCGGTGGTTTGAGGAATGATATTGCTGGCACTACGACAAAGGCTGGATGGAATTCTAAAAATGGTAATATTTTAAACCTCTTTATTAGTCTAATCCTGTAAACAATTTGCAACATTTTGGATGTATCATGCATAAAAAACTTTTACAAAACTTTGGAGAATATACCATTTATTAAGAGTTTTGACCTGTGTTACAGTGAGCACCCCTGCAGCCGTCAGCAGCAGCCGCCAAGACCTGCAGCAGGTGTCCTCAACCAGCGCCCGCTGCGACTCCACACAGCCCCGACCCGCTGAGCTCGTCAGCACCTCTGCCATAGGTCAGCAAACAAACGCACGGACACAATACCGATTTTTTAATACATTATTTAATTACGAATTTTGATTCTTGCCAAATTAGCTTCAATTTCAGCAACAATATAAAGCAGTTTATTACTTATAGGCCAGTGCAATTACCGATTTGCGATCGAAGTAATTCCGGTAGTCCCAATTTTTTTATATGTTATATAAAATTAAAATTATTAAATAAATAAACTGATCCCCTGATGTAAAATCTGAGTTTCCGACCTGAATTCTTTACATAACTGATTTCCATTTTGAAAAAGATACTTAAATTAAAATCAAATTTGCGTTCAGTGAACCCCAGCACATACAACTGAAATTTGTTTGATTGGTAAATTTATGAATTTTATTTTGTATTTTTTTAAATTTACTTGTCAAAGAAGCTTATATTCCTAGGAAATTATCATAATTGTATGTTTTCCAGGCCCAGGGCCATCGGTGCAGCCCACCGGTGCCAGAAGGGGTGCTCTGCAGTTGTGGCAGTTCCTGGTGGCGCTGCTAGACGAGCCTGCCACAGCCGGGGGCTGCATCGCTTGGACCGGCCGGGGGCTGGAGTTCAAGCTACTGGAGCCCGAGGAGGTAATCAATAACCTCACTCTCCACTCTAAAGTCTCCACAGGTTCAGGACCCTCGGTGCAGCCCGCCGGTGCCAGAAGGGGTGCTCTGCAGCTGTGGCAGTTTCTGGTGGCGCTGCTGGACGAGCCTGCCACAGCCGGGGGCTGCATCGCCTGGACCAGCCGGGGGCTGGAGTTCAAGCTACTGGAGCCCGAGGAGATATTCAATAACCTCACTTCCCACTCTAAAGTCTCCACAGGTTCAAGGCCCTCGGTACAGCCCGCCGGTGCCAGAAGGGGTGCTCTGCAGCTGTGGCAGTTCCTAGTGGCGCTGCTGGACGAGCCTGCCACAGCCGGGGGCTGCATCGCCTGGACCGGCCGGGGGCTGGAGTTCAAGCTACTGGACCCGAGGAGGTAATCAATAACCTCACTTCCCACTCTAAAGTCTCCACAGGTTCAGGGCCCTCGGTGTAGCCCGCCGGTGCCAGAAGGGGTGCTCTGCAGCTGTGGCAGTTCCTGGTGGCGCTGCTGGACGAGCCTGCCACAGCCGGGGGCTGCATCGCCTGGACCGGCCGGGGGCTGGAGTTTAAGCTACTGGAGCCCAAGGAGGTAATCAATAACCTCACTTCCCACTCTAAAGTCTCCACAGGTTCAGGGCCCTCGGTGTAGCCCGCTGGTGCCAGAAGGGGTGCTCTGCAGCTGTGGCAGTTCCTGGTGGCGCTGCTAGACGAGCCTGCCACAGCCGGGGGCTGCATCGCCTGGAACGGCCGGGGGCTGGAGTTCAAGCTACTGGAGCCCGAGGAGGTAATCAATAACCTCACTCTCCACTCTAAAGTCTCCACAGGTTCAGGGCCCTCGGTGCAGCCCGCCGGTGCCAGAAGGGGTGCTCTGCAGCTGTGGCAGTTCCTGGTGGCGCTGCTAGACGAGCCTGCCACAGCCGGGGGCTGCATCGCTTGGACCGGCCGGGGGCTGGAGTTCAAGCTACTGGAGCCCGAGGAGGTAATCAATAACCTCACTCTCCACTCTAAAGTCTCCACAGGTTCAGGGCCCTCGGTGCAGCCCGCCGGTGCCAGAAGGGGTGCTCTGCAGCTGTGGCAGTTCCTGGTGGCGCTGCTAGACGAGCCTGCCACAGCCGGGGGCTGCATCGCTTGGACCGGCCGGGGGCTGGAGTTCAAGCTACTGGAGCCCGAGGAGGTAATCAATAACCTCACTTTCCACTCTAAAGTCTCCACAGGTACAGGGCCCTCGGTACAGCCCGCTGGTGCCAGAAGAGGTGCTCTGCAGCTGTGGCAGTTCCTGGTGGCGCTGCTAGACGAGCCTGCCACAGCCGGGGGCTGCATCGCCTGGACCGGCCGGGGACTGGAGTTCAAGCTACTGGAGCCCGAGGAGGTAATCAATAACCTCACTTCCCACTCTAAAGTCTCCACAGGTTCAGAGCCCTCAGTACAGCCCACGCGAGGAGGACCGTGTAGCTTTATCAACTATATACCAATGATACTAGCAGCTACAAAACTTTCGCTTCATTGATGCTAAATATATCGATATAGATAAAACAGTCTATGCTGTAGGTGACTGAGATAAACCTCTTCTCCAAGATAGCTGAGTTGATAATATAGTAATAATAGTTAAGTTATAATGTTACCACATCCTGTACTATCATATTACTTTTAACTCCTACACCAAACTCAAGAGCTAGTTCTCTTCATTAGTGCATAGATAGGGTCCCATTAGCTCAGTTGGTAGAGCGGTGCCCCGGCAAGGAAAGGGTCCTGGGTTCAAGTCCTAGATATGACCGTATCTTTTTATGATTTTTCTGTGTCAAAATTTCGTTTTTGAGGTTTTACTCAAAAAATAAAATATTCATCCCAGACTTGCAGAAAAAGTCAATAGATGTCACACATTAAAATAAAAATAATATAATTTAATAAAATCAGATAAAAAGAATTTGGCATTCTCAGACTATAAAAATATTACAAATCGTTATTTCGGGTACTGGCATTATACCTAGCTCTCTCATTAAAAATTAAAGCGTATTAAATCTATCAAAAAAATTATATATAAAATGCAAAAACCAGTCATTTTAAATACATGTAGGATTATGAAAGATTTTTTAAGTATTTATGTTGTGGGATCAGTAAGATTTATAGGCCCTGTTAGAAGTTCTACCGAGCCGAACCCTCTGATATGAAAATATCTGAAGTCGGTGAATTATTTTCCCATTTGATCTCTGGTGAGTTGACGTGTTGTTCTTGTATTGTTTTGTATTTATTTTGCTTATATAATGCACTTGCATAGTGTTGATTGACTAGATGATCATTTGTGGAAAAGTGTGTGGAAGGGTTTAGTTTTTAAATCGGAAAATATCTAAGACTCTGTCTAGATTGCATTTAGTTCAAGCTAAATCTTGGATTCATACATAAAGATGGCTCCCAATAAAAATATGCGGTGAGAAAAATTAAAACAATGTTGGTAGTTCTTATTCAATGTATGATACAGTTAAATGTGACCGAAAGAGATAGGGTCCCATTAGCTCAGTTGATAGAGCGGTGCCCCGGCAAGGCAAAGAGTCCTGGGTTCGAGTCCTAGATGTGACAGTATATTTTTCTGATTTTTCTATTTATAATTTTAGTTTTGTAATCACAAAATTGTCTTCAATAATAAAATATATTTCATTATTTGTTCTGATGCCTTTTACTTTGTTTTATTGTTAAAGTATTATAAATTAAAATGTTTTATAAGTTATGTATTTGAAATGAATAAATTGTGTTGTTTGTTGCAGGTGGCCCGACGGTGGGGCGTGCAAAAAAACAGGCCAGCCATGAACTACGACAAGCTAAGCAGGTCGCTGCGTTACTACTACGAAAAGGGAATCATGCAGAAAGTTGCAGGTGAGACCTTATTCGAACTTTCATAAACACGTTACCTGCATCATAATAATGTGCCATTTCATTTCATTCATTTGCAAGTACCATTCTACACAGACTCAAACAAAATTTTCAAAACTCTAGACGTCATGTCAATAAGACAACTTTACGCCAAAACTGCTCTCCTACATCTCATCCATAATAATCTTCATATTACAAATCAACCAAAAGCCATAATAAAAACCAGGTCATCAACAAATAAAACACTGAACATTCCGATAACACACACCACACACGGACAAAGACACTTTCAATACTACGCAACCAAACTTTTTAACAGTATGCCCATTACTTTGAAACAACTAATGACTAAAAATACATCTACAAACTTTCTCAAAAAACATATCGTAGCCTGGATAAAAAATCAAGATATTCACTTTATTCAAAAGATTATAATTCCAAACCAAACATAACCAAAATATGATAAATAAAATTAAATATTATACACGTTCTTTAAGAATTATCCAAAAATTACATACACGCACATATATATGTGTGTTTTCATGTTTCAATATGTCTGTGAAAAAAAAAAAAAAATAATAACTTTCTACCACAACACATAAATACCTGTCACACTTAATCACAAACACGTAAACACCTCAGCACAGGTTCTCCTAGTGAGGTGTTCACGTAACATACAATATCAACCACACACAGTTTTACCTACATCAACCTATGTTCTTTATTTTTTATACCTATTTTTCTGTACTACAATATAAACCACTGTAAAAAATTGTAAAATGTGTATTCAAGAATAGACATAAATAAATAAATAAAAATAAATAAACGAACTCTAAGCAGAATTATTGCCTGAACAGACTATGCAATAATTACAATAGCGTATTATCCAAGGTTGATATTTTCAGTTGCGAACTCTCCAAATACAAGGGGTCCATAAAAGAATATTTCTCTGATGGTTTGTGAATATTTTTTATGTCTCTATTGTTTATATCTGTATTATGATTTAATTTATATCTACAACCTTTCTCTCAATGGCTATAAATGTATTGTTTTATAAATTTTTCGTTTTATATAATCTTTTGTTTTGTATAAATTTTTTAAGGCGATGCCATACGTAGTAATGCAAAATCGTGTGTTTTTGGTTTGAAAATTTGGTCGCCTAGAAATGTTTCAGATACTTTAATTAAATAATGCGAGTAGAATACATCTTGGCCTTTGAATAAATCGAGTATTTTTTAGATAAATCTGTTTACAATCCCAGAAAAAAATAATGTATAAGGCCTATGAAAACTGCTTTAAAGTTCAAAATCTCCTACTTACGAACCCATTTTCAGTTATGACTTTATTGTGTAATGTGTCAAATTAAGTTATTTATAAAATGATCGAAAAAAAATTAAATATATATGCCTGAACATCCACAAAATAAAATAAAAGGCACTTTTTGTCCATGTTTTTTTCTTGCATAAATCAAAACAGGCGGATGGTGTTAAGCGGGAATTTAAACCTTATCGCCATCTACGTAAGGGTTGTTATTGATAGCGGCTCAATTTAAAATACTACACGACGTAGTGCATCGCCTTAATTCATATTCCTTTCTCACAAATTTAATTTACTTATTCCATATTATGCTGTCTCAGTAGAGGTAAAGTCACAAGGAGGAAATTCATAATTGGTTTTATTTTACTATGTAATACTTATGTACAAACTGATTAAATGTAAACTGTCGATTTCCCGAAAATGAATAATGTTTTTATTAATTAATTTCAGGTGAACGCTATGTCTACAAGTTCGTCTGCGACCCCGACGCCCTGTTCAACATGGCTTACGGTCCCCATACCGGCAACGGAGATATCTCCAAGCCTTCTATTAAGACAAGCATCCCTTCAGAGAACCCTGAAAACCTCTGTCTCAAGCAACAACTACCTCCTCAACATTTCTCCGACCCAAAAACGCACCACCATACATCCAGCGGATTATATCACTCCAACGAAACGAAGCCATTGTACCACGCCTCGCATCAGAACTATGATATATTTCCTTCGTTTTACAATGCAAACTATGGACAAGGTTTCGGAGGAATACCAGCGGGGATACATCAGTATTTGGCGCCAGGTTCGGGTCACTTTGTAGGGGCGGCTGTTGCAGCACCCCAAGGGGACTACGGAGCGCTGGGGGGCCAACACGTATATCAAGGGGACGGAGAACATAACTGGAACCTACGCTACTATCAGAATCAATTGGGGTACGATGGATAGCTCACCTTTATAACTGACAACAAAACGCGTTGAATTGTATTTTTATACAAAACTTCACACGAAAGACCCCGAAGAATTCAGGACTTACTCATTAAAAATGTTGCTAATTTATTGAGAATCTCGACAAATTATTCGTAATGCGGTGAAAAACGGGATTGCAGGTCTTCAACGAATTAATTGACAAAAGTATCACAGTGAACACGTGTTCATTATATATTCGGTAAAATTATATAGTAGGGTAAATTATAGGGAGTTTACATCTCCCGAAAATAATGACAACATTACTTTTACCCACATTCATGTGAGGCTGGTATCACTGTGAACCTGCTCGCGACACTTCACGCGGCAAACATTTCATTCTCTCTCCAGCGGTCTAGCTGCCTGTTTATATCAGGATATGGCCTACAATCTCGTTACTAACCGGATTACCAATAAATTGAGGAGATTTTTTAATAAATTAGCAAAACTCATTTTTCTCCGGGCAGGAATGACGGACATAAGAATCCATACGGCGATAGGTATAGCGAGTCCGGCTTGATAGGTCAAAGGGTCTCCTTCAGCTGGCCTCTTCAAATCCGGCCCGCCTCGCAGCTGTTGGGCAGACGCAAGACCCCGCCAAGACCTGGTCAAACCGTCCCTGCTGAGTCACCGGCCATAGTTTGTCACTCGGGGTATCATAATGCAGAGGTGTTGGTTATCCAAAAAATTGTTCTCGGGGCGGCGGTACTAACACCCGCTTCCCAAAATGAAAGCCAATATGATCTTTGAGAATTGTATAAATCTAATAATTGGTTTCTGAGATCGTTCCGTGAACGAATTAACTCCTTACGGTTGTGTGTAAAATACTATTATGTAAAATTTAGGAACAGCAGTTGTTTGGTGTCCGTTACATTTGACATGGTCAGAATTGACTACCACTTCGTCATTTGAACGGTCCTCGTGAACGATGTTCCGACACTTGATCCCGGACAGTTGATCTCTTGTAAAATTGACTCATGCTGGTTGATCCCTCGTACACTTGTCTCCCAAAGAATTATTTCTCTTTGTGTATACAGGGTGTATCGGCAAGTACCCGACAAACTTTAACCAGCTATTCCTTAGCACATTTGGAGGAAAAAATGTTATGGGCGCTTTGCTGTCCGGTAACATTTTTTTCCATTAAAAAAAATAAATAAATAAAAAATCCACACTCCGTCACTGTCTTTTGCATTGTTTCTCGTGTTCAACAGCTGTTATTAGCAAGTGTGTCAAAAAGTGTCCTCGCTCTTTCGTACACACTAAATAATAATAGTTAAAAATGAGACGAATGGTGCCGTGCCATTTCGTTGTGATTGTAAAAGCGCGCCAACGTAGGTACGTATGTACATTATTCAACGAAACTCGAAAAAAATATTGCCAGACGGGTTTTCAAACTTTGACAAAGGATAAAACATTGGTGACATGTGGTGAAAATATGAATAATAATTTTTTTATTAAAAAAAATGTTACCAGACAGCAAAGTGCCAATAACATTTTTTACTCCAAATGTGCCAAGGAATAGCTGGTTAAAGTTTGTCAGGTACGTACCGATACACCCTGTATACAGGGTGTCCGGGGTCAAAGTGCAGTAACTTCGAGAGGTGAATCTACATGATGGTAGGAACAAGGAAGATAATTAACTTTTTCCGAAATTCCAACTATTTTTGAAGTAATCAGCTTTCAGAAGAATTAATGAATGAATCTCTTGTTACGTAACGGGCGGTCTTCAGGCCCTCTAACCCATTATCGAGTTATGTAACCCACAAGTATAGTGAGTACATGTGAGGTACTTCTGTATAATATTTCATTAAAGTAAACAAATCACAGCTGTTCTGTTACCAGCTGTAAATCACGGGAAGGGGGGGTAGCGGGTGTTAGTTCTAGCATCGGCCGGTCGATTTCAAATGATCCAAAAGCAATAATAATGCAGTACGCACACGCCGGTGCAATTTTTCGTATGTAGCTGAAAAGTACATCGAAAAGTTGAAATTCAAAAAAGTTATTTATCTTATTTACTTCTACCATCATGTAGAATATTGACTGCAAAATATTGCGTATTTTTGTTATTAGACGCTATATTCTTTCTGCATAGTCTTATAGAGATAATCTTAGGAAGGTTTGTTTCAAAGAATTTTAACAATTAAGGCGATGCCATACGTAGTAATGCAAAATCATGTGTTTTTGGTTTGAAAATTTGGTCGCCTAGAAATGTTTCAGATGCTTTAATTAAATACTGCGAGTAGAATACATCTTGGTCTTTGAAATAATCGAGTATTATTTAGATAAGTCTTTTTATAATCCCAGAAAAAAATAATGTATAGGCCTATGAAAACTGCTTCAAAGTTCAAAATCTCCTACTTACAAACCCATTTTCGGTTATGATTTTATTGTGCAATGTGGCAAATTAAGTTATTTATAAAATGATAGAAAAAAAATTAAATATTTATGCCTGAACATCCACAAAATAAAATAAAAGGCACTTTTTGGCCATGTTTTTTTCTTGCATAAATGAAAACAGGCGGATGGTGTTAAACGGCAATTTAAACCTTATCGCCATTTACGTAAGGGTTGTTATCAGTGGCGGTTCGTGGTTTTTTAACAGGGGGTTCAGAAATTCAAGAGAAGATAAACATATCTAATTAAAATTTACTTACTGTTGTCCTTCGTCAAATAGTCGAATACGGCAGCAGTCACACAACTTAAATAAAGTTAGTGGGAGGGGTACCTACATATTATTGTTTTTAAATCACTTTACACTAGACACAATTATTAGATAATGAGAAAAGTTTTATAGGAATTAAATTATATTTATAAATATTAATAAAGGAAAGATCGTTTACTCCAATTTTACACCACGATGGGTCGCCTCCAAAAACTAAACAGGGGAAGCAAAATAACCGATTGGTTTCCTCGCAACCACATAACCAAGTACACCTCGCGTACCACTCACGTTTAAAAACTCGAGTGAAGATTTCTCGGTTTTCGCGGCACAAACCTGGTTTAATGAGAGGTCAGGACGCGGAGGCCCTTTATTTTTAATTTCCAACCTTTTTTCATAAGTATTGGCGTTATTTTTTATATAGACAACACTGTATTCCGCCATTGTATAAAAAAATTATGACAAAATATTCACGACAATCAATAAACGCAAACGCATAAATAAACATATACGCAAACGCTTTCAATTTGAAATCCGAAAGAATACTGGAGATGGAGAACTGGACAAAACACAAAATTGCGAAACTAGCGACGACAATGGGGCGTTTGCCGAAACTTTCGCAAATATAATTAAGGAATATAACGACTTATCTAAAAAAAAATACGAAAACAGAAATCAAAATCGGTCTACTTCAATAGGTAGTAGATTTACAAATGCCATAAGCAAACGGTTGGAGAAATGCAGAAACAAGAAAACAAAAATATGTACAAAAATGACTACAAAGTTAAATACCATAATATAACATAAAAAATAACACTTGCTTCCCTATGGTTCAAAGGTCAAACATCGGCCAGTCAGTCCGCGAAGTGCTCGGGTTTCTTCGGTTACATTCGTCAATGTTCGGAGGTCACGTGATATCACAACGCGTGTTCGGCGCACACAATTTGTCTTAGTTTTGCAAAGAAAGACCAAATTTTGTATATGTCACCGTCATAGGGTCTGTACCGGCTAAAATTATTTTGTATGAAGAGTTTGGCGCGGATTTTAACTCGCACAAACTTGGAATATGTATCGTATTTTTCGATGGCGCGGGTTTTGAAGGCGAAATTTTAATAGAGTGCTATCTATAATGTGCTTATATTATTATAAAACAAGTTTGTTTTATTTTCTCATCTTTTTAATGGGGGTTCGCCGCACAAACGCACTTTAGAGAAAACCGCCACTGGTTGTTATTGATAGCGGCTCAATTTAAAATATTACACGACGTAGTGCAAATTTCACAGTTGATTTTCAAGTTCTATCATTATTTCAGTTTTGTGAAAAAACACAATGATATAATAACAGAACTTGAAAATCAACTATGGAATTTGAAAAAATTTCAAATTCTTTGAAACAAACCGTACTAAAATTTATAATGATGGAAAATGTGACGAACAGTCAAAGAACTGTAACTAAATTAATTAAATTATAAATAGAATTAATATGATAATCCGTTAAATCTCCCAGTATTATATTTCATAAAAAATATTAAATATTAGCGAATTTTAAATAAGTATTAATTATTTAAAGAAAAATAAATAATTAATTCGGAAAATAAATAAGGCTCTCATGCATTATGAAATAGTATAATATAGTGTTTTTGCAGCATGTTCCCGATACTATCAGTATCGCCCTTGTGAGAAAGCACACTATTATGAATTTTGCAACGTTGCTTGAAATGGCTTTAGCCATGTTTGGTGACCAGATCGGAATAGCCGAGTCATTTTCCACCTTATTTTTCCCAATCCCTTTCCCATTCCCACTGAATGCAGCTTCGCAACAAACCACAAATAGGGAGCCTCCTTGGCTCCAGATGGTTGGGAGCAGTCGGGACTATTGTGCAATATTATTTTTATGCTTTTTAAAGACTCCAGGAGTAACGCAACTACCAACTGTGCCATCGTAACCATTTTGAATTTTTTTTCAAAATTGCAAATTAATATTTCTTCTTTATATTGCATCTTTTTCAATTTCATATTTAAAACCAGCTGTACCCCGCCACGCGTTGCTGTGCCTCAGTCTGTCTATGCAGATTGATATAGAAACAATAGCGCGTGTTGCTTTTAAGTCCAACAGATGGCGCTGTTTTTTTTATTATAAAGCACGTTTTCACCTGTCACAGGTGACATGTATATAATATAAGTATGTAAAAACACACGCGTATTCGAATGCAACGTTTTGTCAAAATTTCACAGCAATTGGTGAAGAACTTTAAGAGATTTAAGATTTTGAACAAACGAACAATAATATTTATAATATTAAGTTAAAACACACTCTCATGGGTCACACCAAATTTAAAAACACAATTTCACAAGTTTGAAAAATATCAATAATAAATACACCAGCTGAAGTCCCCGGCGTTTCCCGTGCTTAAACATAGGTTTTCTAAATCAGATTTTTTGTCAAATTTGACCGCCTCTGTGGTTCTTGAATAGCAAGCCACATAGTGGAAGATACTCTCAGTATCGCCCTGGTGTAAGACCACCATCCAGAATAGAAAATGCTTGAAAAGACTTGGGGACATAAAACAGACATAGACAGAAATTTTCATCTTATCAAGTATCAAAATTTTGCTTTAAAAGGGGTTGAGAAGAGTGACCTTCGTCTTGTTTTGAAGGACGAGTGTGCAAAATTTCATCAATTTCGGAGTCTTTGTCCCAGTAAGTCAATAGGTATCCCATATTTATATATAAATGGGATATGTTATATATCCGAAAAATTATCGAAGTTACAAACCAATTCTTTAGAACATCGAAAAGAATCAGAATCATTGAAAAATTAATTGAAGATATTTTTTATGGTGATTTGTTTTTGGGGTATTATGCCGTGTTGCGCTACCTAGTTCTTTAGCCACCGTTTCGCACAGCATTGCAGTGTCCAACATCTGGGCAGATGCGTAATCAAAGGTTGTGTGGTCCTTATGTATGAAGATGCGATACCGTGTTGCCAGCTCCAACCCTCTAAGAGCTGACATTAATATATAATTTTTAAGTGGTTTTCGGTGTTTATCAGTCGTGCTCTATATGTTTTGGGTATCCCCTCTGGCTAAAGAAGGAAAGGAAAGGTAACACGGCATAATACCCCGAAAACAAATCACGATAATACTTTTGGCCGTGAATATCTAAAAATCATACCTGAAGATATTTGTGTTAATTCTGAATTTGAAATATGAGATATACAACAATGACGTAAAATAATTAGGTGACAATGGCCGAGTAGTTAATGGCGTTGACCCGGTAAGATAAAGATCTTGGGTACGATTCCCTGTTGAGAACGTTAATTGTTCTGTTTCATGTTTCGTTTAGTATTATCTTATTCTTGTATTATATTGTATTACGTTGTACTATATTGTTCTTGATGTATTATATTGTATTAAGTTGTACCCAAATCAGTTTGTTTTACTGAAGTTTTTTGTAAATAATATTGTCCGCTTTTATTACAATAAAAATATTTGTCGAAAACGCTGAATTTTTTATTTGACTACCTTTCAAGTCTTTTCAACTTGCGATCCGAAGGTTGCGGGTTCAAATCTTTCTGCGCAAGTAAATTTTATCGGATTTTATCTTTGTATTTATTTATTTATTTATTCAGACGCCATAAAATGGCTTTTACAATACAGTGAAAATCGAATTACAAGCGTACAGTGGTAAACAGGATAATAATAGCAATAAATTAAAGATCAATTAATGCGTACACAAAAACACTATTGCAAATCATGCAGTTATTAATATAAGTGCAGTAAGACAATGCAACATTCAAAAGAAATATATACCAGTGTAACAATAGTTGTTTGGAGATCTGGTGAGGTGGCACGAAATGAAAGACGCCGGTGAAGGTCACTGTGTTTCATTGAGTCAGGTTGCCAAATGTGATATGACTTATGACCGATGTTGAACACTCCGGATGCAGGCGGTGATGTGCTGGTCAAACGCGGGTCAGTGAGTCGACGCCGCTGCTGGTGACCGGACTCGTTGACGGTCAGGAACTGGCGAAGAACGTGGGTCTTCAGGTACTCCAGTGCTGACAGGAAAGCCAAAGGTGCGGTGGACCTTGTAGGCGGTTGTACGGGAGGTGCATAAACCAGGGAGGATGCTGCGTGGTCTAGGTGCGCGAATGTAGCGCTGGTCAGATGCGCTGGAACCAGGGCGCTGTGATCCAGTGTAGCGCTGGCCAGGGACGGTGGCTGGAGCCAAGGCGTTATGATGATATCCCAATGTAGTCATTGGTTGAATCCGTGCAGAGCCGGTAATGTTGTCCCAACGCGCGGTGAAGGTGCGCGGGCTATCACTCGTTGGGCCTTGTTAATTGACGGCTGACTGCTCGCTGCGTCGGGTCTATTTATACAGACCGGCCGATGGCATCAGTAGGTAAGCGAGATCGCAGGTAAAATGGAGACAAGTCGCTCAGTCTGGGTGCCACTGGAATTTTCGTTGGCGCTGCTATTATTCCTAGGCAACAGGCTAGAACCTTCTAGTAAGTTCGCGTAATGTGCTAGACCAACTAGCAACGTATTGTCGTAGGTAGCTCTAGACGTCGCGAGTAGGTAGTTCACTCGCAAGTAGATACTCGTAGACAGGTAGGTCGTGTTGTTTACTTTCAGCGAGACAATCTGGATGATTCCACCCATCGCTACAGTTGAATTATTTTAACTAGGCTTGTATAAGACCTGTCGTAAGTCGAAGTATGAGGTGTCTATGATAATAGTAAGTACTGAGTTTATTGTTACCCACAAAATTAATTGTACTTAGAATAGCAACTTGGCATTAACAATTCAGGGCTGTATATTCCACAATTTAATCATTTAAAATAATATATATCGTATTTGCGGCACGTTTCAGAGTGGTAGATAGTTTCAGTATCACCTTAGTGTAAGACCACAATTCAGAATCGAAAAGTTGTTTGAAATGGCTTTAGCCTCATTTGATGACCAGATCTGAATAACCAGGAACTTCCTTACCTTCAACCCCACCTCCTTCCCTTCCTTACTACCAGAGATGTGCTTTATTTCAAATAAATCCATTTCAAATGGAAATGCAAAATGCAAAATGGGTATTTTCCATTTTGCATTTTAAATGCTTTTCTAAAAACCATTTTGCATTTTGCATTTTAAATGCTTTTCTCAATGCATTTTCCATTTTAATTGCTTTTTGCAACATTCTTCCTACTATCTCCACTCATTTTTTTCATAAGCCCCAAATATCAGTCGGTCCTCAACCTCGCTATGAGAGATAATTTACATTTGTCAAGTTGCTCCCTGGTAGGAGCCCTGGCAATTGAGTGATACCATTACAAAAAATACTGAACATGGAGCCATGACGCTGTAATATTAAATATTAGATAGCAGTTTCTATGTTTTTACGTTGGCAACATTAGTCCCGCGCAAATTTTATGTGGTTTCATAATCTGTAGTCGTGGTGTTTTTGGATTTACCATCATGTAATATGTTTGTTCTACATTGATGTCCATTATTAAATGACAAAATTGTTCAAAAATCTATAATTTTTTTAATTGTTTTACCTGAGAAACCATTTTGCATTTTCAATGCATTTTGAAAATATGTATTTTGCATTTTGCATTTGAAATGCTTTTCTAAAAACCATTTTGCATTTGAAATGGAAAAGTTTTGACCCATTTCCATTTTGCATTTCAAATGGTTTTGGGTACCCATTTTTCACATCTCTGCTTACTACCTTCAGCCTCAAAACATACCCCAGTTAGGGATGCCATAGTCTCAATGGCTCCAGGCGGTTGGGAGGTGTTGGACCGGTTTTTTCTAAATTTAATAAACCCAAATCTAAAAATCTCCTTAATGGCAATAATTTCGCAGAAATTGTTGATGTGTTCAATTGTACGGCATATAGTTACAAGAAGACTATCGTAGCACACCTCAATAATATTAATAACTTAGGACGGGTTGTTTCGGAAAATTTGAACAATTCATCAAATTTCAACGCTCATTTTCCAGTTATGCGAAAGATTTTCAAGTTCTGTTTTTATTTCAGTTCTGTCAAGCAACTAGCCTATAATGATATAATAACAGAACTTGAATAGGACTTTCACAGAACCCTGAAATGAACTTTGAAATTTGATGAATTTTTCAAATTTTCCGAAACACCCCGTCTTTAATTGAGTTGAAAAAATAAAAAAAACTACATTGTATTGAGGATTTAAAATATGTTTGAAAATAAATTCTATCAATTCAAAATAAGCAGAAAAATGTCGGAATTCATCTCTCGTATTGTCGTACAATCATTTTTTGCAATTTTAAAATTTCAAGTCATTTTGGGTTTTCTCTTCTCAGATTAACAAGTTTCATTGACAAAGTTTCATCTTGAGAAAATACGCTGTAAAAGTTCATTTTCTAGTCAGATGAACCTTGCTCTCAGGAAAAATTTCGATATTTTTCTGCTTCAATGACATTTTTATTTTTAAAATAGTTTTTTGGGCTAAATAATGAATTGCTGAGTGCAATTATATTGTCTATGGTCGCACCTTTTTAAGGCCTTACCTTGTATGTTATCACCGCTCCGTCAGCTATATCTGTGGTTAAGTAGTGTACAAACTTTTTTGATACAAAGAGCTCGAAGATATCGATCTAGTGAGTAGTTTATTTGTGAATTATTTTCTTTAATTGAATGTTGTCTATGGATATGTTCGGCGTCACGTTTTCATTAATTCTCTTGCAGTGCAGTAATTGTTCTTCCTCCTTTTGAAAGGATTATCTCGTAAACTAAACAGTAATTGCATTAAGTTTATACTACCTGAGATTATGTCAATAGCCATCACATTCTTAAAGCAATGTTTTTTTAAATTTCAACTTGGAATTGACAACTGCGATTCGACTTAAGTAGGTTTTTGCTATATTGACCTAATAACACGTAAGCTCCTTAATATTGGTGCTTGTTTATTGTAAGAATACATCGTTTAACGCTTGATTGATCAGTTTTTACAACATTTGCGATATACATACTGAATTCCCCAACACCAACCAAGTTAACTTGAGTACATGAGTTAGTTCTTCGTTGATTGACGGACGCTGTCAATAATTAAAACCAAACGAATCAAGTAAGTTCATTTAATCTTCATCCTGAGCTACATAAATTCAATTCCATTTGACAAATATCATTATCTCACCACCATTTTTCTTGCATTTGCACCCAATGTCAATAATAGATGTCAACAGGTTTGTTTTGTTTTTAGCCCTTGAATTAATAAACCAGTTTTGTTCATTTTAAGTTTATATTTGCAGTTTTAATATTATTATTTCACAAATATGAGAAAATTGACACAAAATTACACCAATTGATTAAATTTCTGGTTGTCACATTTGTGTGGAACATTGCGATTGTTTTTGTCAAGTCTTTACTGAGCAGTCGCTTCAGTGGAAACCGCGCTCGTTTATTGCAGAATGGTACAGAATTATCATATATAATTATTGATTATTTAAATACTTACCGACTTTTTTGTGGGAAAGAAATCACCATGCTTTTACCGTCAAGGGTCCTAATTCTTATTTTCCATCTGTGATCAAGATTGATCATGTTGGATACTTAATGAGTTGCAGTTAGCATGAGCGTGGATAGTACTACGAGCTGTCAAATCGGAATTATCAATATCTACCTGCCTGAAGAGAATTTTAAAAAGAATTGTCATTGAGATGTTAACGATTCTTTGTACAAAATATGTGGTTTTTAATTAAGTACGTAGGTATTTAAGTACCTAATTACAAAATCTTATCATTTCAAGAGATTTTTTTTGTTTAATTTATTCAATAAGAGACAATTAGATCCCTACGTTTTGGACGCGAGGCTTACACTGTTAACAAAAGTACTAGTTCAATTATTAATATTTTTTTTCAGTTCTACTTTATATGAGTTGAGATCGATTACCATAATACAACAGGACGCTATCACAGCAGTGACATGGATCTTACTGACCCAGAGAGTGTTTCCATCAAGACGGAGCCAAGGTCCCAGGAAGAGGGCGCAGGTGAAATGCCGTATACAGATGTGAAAATCCACCTACCGGCTGTAAAGAAGGAAAGTTTGCAGTTTGCTGAGAGTGTACAGCCAACCAGTAAGTTGCATTGCGTATATTACAAAGGTGTTTCAGATACATGAAGTCAGTGAGTCAATTTGGGAGGCGGAAATGGGTATCGCTGCCCCGGGAACTATTTATTTTATAACCTAAACCGCTGCCATAGGTCACCCCAAGTAGGTTTCTACGTTTGGTGGCTTAGCAGGGGTGTCTGTGGTCACGGGGTTAGGATTGTCAAGGTCTTGGCGGTAGATGCATTTGCCCATCTACTGGGTGAATCGAGTTAGACTGGCTGAGGTAGAACCGCATTGGAAGAGGAGGATTCAAACGTCCATCACTGCTAGACACATTTTCCTTCAGATTGATACCCACCTCAAACCATTTCTCTTCCCAGAACATCCTCTCCTTCCTTTCCCTAAAAAGACCCTCCACAAAGACAACATAGGCCCCGAGAGATTTTTTTCGTCAAGGCCTCCTGTATGTCTCATGTTTTGATTTTACCGTCGAATTATTGCTTTTCGAGGAACTGTCGAACTAAGAATATCGTCAAACAATCGCCGCAACATATAATTTTATTAATAAAATAAATAAGCCCACTTTCCGTACTCTAATAATCGTTTTGATGTTTGTGCTATTCCTAGATTTTCGGAATGATAGTTCTAATGTTAATCTCCAAGATTCTACCGCATTCTTTTATATGTTGTCGTTCGAAGATTGGATTATATCGGCTGATGTGCTCTTTCTACAGAAAATTTCTCAGCTCCTATATCATGTTTAGACAATATTGTTGTTATGAATTACATTTCCTGTATGTCTAATAATAATACGAAAACACTCATTTCTTATGACTTGTATTGTTTTTTTATTGACTCTTCAAAAGTACAAAATCTACCCTACTTTTGAAATTTGTATTAGCTAGAGCTAAGATACTGTCAGTCGTTTGTCAGCGGTAGCTTAGATACACAGTACAGTCGAACTATAAATAAAATTAATCATAAAAAATGCCACTGATGACAATAATAAAATAATAAAAACTATAACATAATATACGCCTACTCAGCTATTCCAATTACAAGTAATTCTGTGAGTAGCAATAAACTCACTATAAACCTGTCATAGGTCGAAATATAAACTTCGACTTATGACAGGTCTTATACAAGCCTAGTATAAATTAGTTCAAATATTGTTTCACTGGTATATATTTCTTTTGAATTATGCATTGTCTTGATATTATTCATTATTAAAAACTGCATCACTTGCAATAGTGTTTTTGTGTACACATTAATTTTTCTTTGATTTATTGCTATTATTATCCTGTTTATCACTGTACGCATGTAATTCGATTATCACTGTATTGTAAAAGCCACTAAGTGGCGTTTGAATTGAATAAATACATTTTAATGTCATACTTGGCTTGTCTTGACAAATCAATTTAATATTATTCCAGGTAGCATTACTGAGGAAACTGTCCCCATCAAGGCAGAACTAGGACCCGGAGAGGAAGATGGAGCGGGAATTCCTTATTCGCGAATAGACGTTGACTTACCGGATATTAAACGGGAATGCTTAGAGCGTTCGGAAAGTATCACTCAGGCAACAGGTAAAATGGGTTTATTTTGCCTGAATTCATTTTAGTAATTTCCTGATTAAATGTTGGACAACTATTTATAAAGCTTTATCTGCCATCTTTTTCAGACTTAAAAACGGACACGAAGACGCAACCTGGAGAAAAACCGTTTTCGTGTTCTTACTGCAACTATTCTTGCTCTCAAAGGAGACTTCTAAAATATCACATGTTTACCCATACTGGAGAGAAACCTTATTCATGTACCCTCTGTAACTATTCATCACCTCTAAAGGGGCAGTTAAAAAGTCACATGCTTACCCATACTGGAGAAAAACCTTATTCATGTTCGTATTGCAACTATTCATGTTCTCGAAACGGAAATTTAAAACTTCACTTGCTTACCCATACTGGAGAAAAACCTTTTTCTTGTTCCTTCTGTAACTATTCATCAACTCTAAAGGGACACTTAAAACGTCACATGCTTACACATTCCAGACAAAAACCTTATACGTGTACCGATTGCAGCTATTCGTGTTCTCAAAGGGGAAATTTAAAACGTCACATGCTATCCCATACTGGAGAAAAACCTTACTCATGTTCTTACTGCAGCTATTCTTGTTCTCAAAAGGGAAATTTAAAAGATCACATGTTCATCCATACTGGAGAAAAACCTTACTCATGTTCCAAATGCAGCTATTTATGTACTCAAAAGAGCTCTTTAAAATTTCACATGCTCACCCACACCGGAGAAAAACCTTATTCATGTTCCTACTGCAGCTATTTATGTTCTCGAAAGGATAATTTAAAAAGTCACGTGCTTACTCATACTGGAAAAAACCTTATTCATGTTCCGACTGTAGCTACTGATGATCTCAAAAGTGACTTGTAAAATGTCACATGTTGACTCATTGTATAAAATAATCATTCACGTGATGCGATGGATGTCAAAACTTGTAACTTCAATTCATAATCGTTTGTTCAACACTGGCCCCGCGCGCCTTTTTACCTTCCCACATTCCGGCTAAAATCGCACAGAGAGTACACGGAGATTGGGTCGATACAATAAAAGTTTTTATTTCGAATCGCTCTAGTGCGAAAATGTTGCTTCCTATAAGACAAAGAAAATGACATCTTTTTTTCGCACACTGAAATTAACGAACGACGCGCAATGGTTTGTTATGCAATGTTTATGAAAATTGCCTTGCCTTAATGCAGGAGGTTGATTCGATATTCACTGATTTTTGGAATTAAATACACTAAAATTTGTAAAATTGATAGACATATTTAGAGATATCGTGTCAGTGATAAAACGAAATTTACGTAAATACTTGTGAAATATGCTGAAATGTACGAATTCACTACTTCGTAGAGAATCAACAATATTTTTCTAAATTTCTCAATTCGTACTTTAATTATTACATTTAATTTTATATTTTATAAACTCCTTTTAGTTGCTACTTATGTTAATCGAACATGATACTAATTAAGTAAATATTTTTTGTATTATATTTATGTACTTTGGAAAAGATATATTAAGATATATTTTTATCTCTTATTCGTCTTAGGTTTGTACTATACATAAATAATTATTGTATATATGTATTTACTTGCTTGTGTTTATTATGTGGTTATTATATCATTGTTATTATTTACTTATAAGATTTTTTATATAAACTTTGTATGCTTAAAGCCTGATGAGAGTCAAAATAAAATATTTTAAATGTGAAAATAATCAAAAATGTGTACTTTGCCCTTGTTCACTCTTTGCTTATCTACGTTATCTTACAAAAACAATCTATTCTCTGGTTTCGCAAATAGTCAGTTTTCAGTACAAAATAGCAGTCCACAATGGAGTGCTGGTGCCTACCCTGATGTATGGTGAGGCATAGAACTGGCAGAGAAAGGATGAAAGTAGACTGAATGCTGTATAAATGAGATCCCTGAGGTGTACGTGTGGTAAAACCATGTATGTGAAATATGGAGATTCGCAAATAATGCAAGGCTGATGTAAGCGTAATGAGTCTGATTAAGAAAGAGACGCATAGATGGTTTGGACGAGCGAATGAGCGAAGAAAGGAGTGTAAGGAGAATATAAGATGCAAATGTGAATGGTAGCAGAAGTCGGGGACGCCCGAGGAAGACATGGCACAACCAAGTGAATCTGATACTTGAGTCGGGCCATTTCAAGAGTCAGAACAATAGAAGAGTATGTATGAATGTGAATGAGGCAAGGAGTATGTGGTGTGACCGAGTTGTTTGGCGGTCCGTCCTCTACCTACCCCTGCTGGGAAACGGCGTGATGGTTGGTTAGTTAGTTAGTCAGTACAAACTATCGATGAAATATTTAACCCTTAAGGCCTGGCATATTTACCGTTGTATTTCTTAAAGAAGCTGTCAGAAAGTCGGATAATTTAAAATCCAAAAAATTGGATATTTCGGAACGTATCCAAAATGTAATAACTGTTTTTGAAAGGTGATAAAGAACGCTTTCAAATTGTATTATTACTAATAAACATATAATTTTTGGAATATTAAAATTTTGAAATAAAACACAATTTCTAAATTTAAAATAATAAACACTGATCTAAAATTATTGACAACGAAAAACAAAACTATTATTTTACTAGACAAATGTTTTATAAACATTTCTGGCACCTCTTTTGTCGTTTAATATAAGAATAATTAATTGAAAATTCACAAAGTTTTATATTTTTTTCTTAAATTGCGGTCGGAACCTTTGGTTTCATAGAGGCTTACTGTACCAGACGGTACAGGTCTGTACAGGACTAGATTTAGGCATTAGTCGCAAACCGTGTTTTTAACCGACGAGAATGCTGATTTTACGATGATGTTGATGATGATTAAATATGATTTAAGATTGGCGGCACGGCACGGCCAAAAGTATTTTTGTTATTTGTTTTTGGGGTGTTATGCCGTGTTGCGGCAATTCCTCCTTCTTAAGTCACCGTTACAGTGTCCATCATTATCTGCCTTGATGATGGACAGTGTAACGTTGTCCAAAACGTTCACTAAAGAAGGAGTTAGCGCAACACGGCATAACACCCCAAAAACAAATAGCAAATATTAATTTATTTCATTTAAACGCCCATAGGGCTTTTACATACAATGCATTTTTTTTAAATATAAGGTATATATACCATAGGTTTACAAAATATAGGTAACATGAAACATGAAAGTTTACGAAACGTAGGTAACATGGAATTTAAGTAAGTGAAATAAAAATAGATGGTTTGCCAATATCCTCCAAATCAATTGAATAAAAAAATTGTGAAATTGTCGTTCACATTAGCTTATAAACTATGTGACTTAATTAAAAATCTCTATTACGCTAGATTAGGATAAGAATCGACAAAAGGTCTAATAGAGATACATTTATATCTAATGTAAACATTCCATTAAACTGAGTTTAAATTTTGACACTGATTGGCAGCGGTAAACATCGATTGAACTATACTTATTACCAAGTCTGTGTAATCTTTGAATAGGTGAGTTTACCAAATAATTGTTGGCAGATTTTGGAAGATTATACAGGGCGTTCAGTCTAGTGCCCCGTGTACCCACCTGACTCGCAACGAAATAACGCTTGTTAAATCAATGGTGTCCAGTCTGCCATTCGATATTTTGAATAGACATACCATATCAGTCACTGTGCGCCTTGATTAAAAAAGTATAATTAAGATCTTCGATTGGAATTCCTTATTTAAAACTAATGAATCTCAGGAACTTATGCTGCACTCTGTCAATTTTTAGTTGGTGAATCTTATAAAATGGAGCCCAGATTGTTGTATTATACTCTATTATGATGACTTATGGTCGCCTAATAGGGCCGGATGGTCTTGATGAGGTAAGCACCAGGATGTTCCAAGCAGAGAAGGGGCGAGTGAGACAGCTGATGATCATGAGTTACTTTGAAGGCAAGTAAAAGTCTTTGTTGAGGGTAAAGTTTTATTACTTTTTTGTTCAATTACAAAGTTTGTACATGATGTAGGTAAAAATTATAATGTAAGCATAAATTCCTCCTTACCAGGGTTTCCTGTTCTGAGACGGTCTGCAGTTCTTATGCTTTTGCATTTAGTTACAAGTTGTCTTTATATCGTCTTCATAATGTTTTGTAAGTTGAATGTCACTTTTTTTCTCTCAGTCATGCTTTTACTTTTGTTTTAAATATATTAATTTCATTTATATTTTGTTTGATTTGGTAGAGCATTGTATAATTTCGTAGCACAGAATTTAAGATTTCTCTGTCCAAAAGATGATATGTTCAAACTGGGAGTAACTAGTATATTTTGGCTTATTGATCTGGTTGAGTATTTATGCTGGGCAGTGGGGTATTTTGATTTTTTTTCTATTTTAAATTAAATATATTTTTTAGTTTTTGTACATTATAGACTTGAAAGTTTTTAAATATTTCTTCGGTCGGAGTTCTAACCCGAACTTTTAGAATTGTCTTATACTACTGTACTACTTTTTGGGCTATGTTGAGCCGCTCTGTGTGAGTGCCAAAGACAGACCCACAACCAGTTATCTCGTACTGTACGTCAGTGATTGACACAAAGCGTAGTATACTTTTTTAATGTGGTTTACGTTGAGGATATTACGGGTGTTTATAAAAAAGAATATGTACCTGGTAAGTTTTTTTGTAATAAGTTGAACTGACTTTTTGAAATAATGACATACAGAGCTTCGGGCCGAAAAGGTCACTTTCTCTTTCATTGTGATTTTAATTTAAAGGTTGTTGAAAAATAGATGTAATTTAGGTTATGTGAAATAATTATTTGCAATGGAACATGGCTGCAATATAGGGAGAATTAGTCTTTACGTAGGATTTGTTGAGGTTTTTTATAAAGTTTTTTTATATTTTAATCGTACCGGGCGAGGAAATTTATAAAAGCATTTTCATGGGTGGGGATACCTAATCCAAAATAAATCCTTACGTATTGCCCTGGGAGCACCAAAATGGATGAGGATTTCCCAACTCAATCAGGATTTTACGAAGAATAATTCCGCAAGACTTAAGGCAAGTGTTCTGGGTTCGAGTCCTAGATGTTACCGTATATTTTCTGTTTCAAATTTTCTTTTAGGAATCGCTAATATTGTCTTAAATAATAAAATATAAATAATTTGTTTGATTTTCTCATTTTTTTTTAAAAATCATCATAGTAGAAATAATGAAATGATAAATCCGGCCGCAGTATGTCGGCGGTGCGGTATCCGAGCTTTTCGGGGTCGGAAAATTCAGCCGATCCTGGCTATAATCTGCTTGGAATTGGTTAGTGGCGTGCAGTGGACATATATTAACAAAATTATAAAAATTATGAAATGCCTAGAATAACATCTGTTACACGTAAATTTTTCTGTGGTTAACTTCTATATTTGTAGGTATAGCATGGAATCTTTTTCTTTCTAAACATCAGTTTAGTTCGTATTTCTGTTGACGGTAAGTGAGATATAATGATTTCTATGAAACCATGCGAGCTGTTCCGAAAACTGAACAAATTGGCAAGCATCTGCGGGCGCAGAATTTTCCTACCCTCGGGTAACGAACAGTTGTAGCTAGCCAGACAGGTTATTGTAACGTAAATAAACAGTATGATATTAAGAACCTTTTACTGATTATAAGAGTTCCCAACACCCGAAGTCCAGTGGCGGATCCAGGGGGGGGGTCACGGTGGTCATGACCCCCCCCTGGGCCCCAGCCCAGTACTTTCAATATTTAATTAATTTAATATAATACTTTGTTTGACGGCAAACGCATTATTCGGGAACGAACGCATCGAAAATTCGAATGTTACCGCGTCACCGCGCACCGCCACCGGCGCGCGCTTCGGCCGCCACCTTTCATATTATTATGACACATTTCGTGTAACCACGTATGACGCTTGCGCGCGCTTTGTTTCGACTGACGTCTAGCGTCTAGCAAAACCTAACCTCAATCGGAACGACTAAACTTTATTAATAAAGTGTTTACTTTTATTTGTTTACTAAGTTAAAAAAAATAAGTTCCAATATAAGTAATAGTGTTCTTAAAAATTGTTGCTGCAAATTCAATTCATTACAAGAAATGGTAAGTAATCTAATCAGTTTCTTCATTATGCCAGTGTATGTGTGTTTAAACTCAAATGTTATTTGTTAATGTTCTAAGGCTGGGGATAGACTCGTAAGTTTTTTTCCTGTAAATCGCTCTTGAAGGCGAGTTTGGCCAAATTCCCAATGTAAACGACACCAAAAGTCACTTAACGTAATTTTAGTAAGTTACAGAACTTATTCTTTCGGAAGTTTTTTGACAGGTCTGGACAGGTCTAACGCGCCCGCGCGAATTACCAGCCTTCCTATACTTCCTAAAGCAATTCTTAAGGCGAGACACAACCTCGTTCATCGAGGTTTTGCCCAAGGCTAACATTTTAATTTATTTCGGCGAAATTATAATTGAATTTAAAAAAAATAAAATTATGCCGCACGAGGGATGCAAGTTATTTATATTTTAGATTAATAAAACAATACCTTACAATTAATATATTTTACGTTCAACGATTTTAAAACTTTATAACCCGTGTATAACTATAAAGTTAGCGGACTTAGCGGTAAGTACCAGATTTTATTTTTCTAGATGATGAATAAAAGAACGTATTAGTTACATTTTGTTAATATATATACATATTATATTTAACTTAATCAAGTTTCTTTTTATTAATATTTATATGTACCTATTAATAATTCACTTTCAGAATATTTTTGTTTGGATTGTAAATAAATAAAATCAATTCAAATTTTATAAATATTTACTTTTATTAGCGTTCCCCATAGTTTGAGGATTGTCGATAATATTGACTACGCTGCCGGCTCGGCCGCTGCTGGCAAAATAGAATGGACGGTATTCATCCACCAGGTAACAAGGTATTAACAAGCGTATGGAAGCATCGGCGAACGGAGATCTCGCTGGGCGCTTCTTACGTATTGCAAGCACCGCGTCATGGCAACAATATTTATTTCAAATTACTTGCCTCGTGCAAATCAGGCCAAAATATGACGGTGCAAGGCGCTCGGTTTTAAAATTTATAAAGCACAAGAATCGAAATATTTCCAGCGTTTATATTCCTCTTAAATATGGAAGTACAGTACTTACATTTATTAATAACATTTGCTGCACACGATTGGTCCTAAAGGAGTTCAAATTTTTAATTCATTAGGCCTCACTATTGAGAAGAGCACGCTGGAAGGCATTATTCTACTCTTCGATAGACTGGATAGACACTTCATACCTACAGTGAATATTAGAGTGGAACGATTCAAATTCTTTACCAGGAAGCAAAGAAATAACGGTCAACAAGCTGTTATTATTTGTCTATTTTGTCGTGACAAGCAAAGTGTTACAATAATAATGTCGAGTCAAATTCTGCAAATGCAGAATGCTACGGATATGGTTGGCGAGTGGAAACGTTTTAAGCAATCATTTCTTTTATATATGATGGCGAATAACTACAACGAGGAAAAGGAAATTCAAAAAGTTGCAAGATTCCTACACACAATATGTTGAAGACACAACCTATGTTGAAGACACACCTGACACCATGTTATATTGTGGTGAAATAAGAACACGACTAATAATTGTAATCTGTACTGTATTGGTTGACAATTGACATTACACGAGCCTACGCCGCCCGGGCTTGCGGAGCAAAAGACAATCTTAATGATATACCTAGTGTTACCATATCCAACAATACCTACTTTTTACTTGTATATATTATTATCAAAATTAAATTATAACTTCTTGTAACTGTAATTGACCGGACCTAAGTCCTCCATCACAACACAAGCAAGCATTTACGGCTTTCTGTGGTGGTGGTAGGAGTTATTGTTGGGTTATTCGTAACCCGGGAATGTTTGTCTTTCTTTAAAAAAAAAAAAAAAACTTGACCACGACTACGTGACCCCCCCCTGGCGCCAAAGCTGGATCCGCCCTTGCCGAAGTCTGCTTAAGTAAAGGCAGATATAACAGTATGCATTTGGGCTAGAGCACGGCACTGACATTTTGTAGGTAGTATTGAAATATTACGAAACAGACGTTGGACATAATAGTACTTTAAGATTTCTTTTACTGATAGCCCCTTGTCTGTACAGTGTCAAGACATGGGAGCGTTGAGGCGGGTTGAGGTATAGGATTTAATAATGCGCGTCTTAATGAAGCCCTGATTGTATGAAGGAGCAAAAACACTAGCACAATTTAAAAGTTAATATGAATCAAAAGTTTGTACGAATTCACTGAAGAATTACATTGCAAGTTGTTTACGAAAAAATAATCATTTTGAGGGAGAGAACACAATGTCACACTTGAATTTTATGATCGTTAGAATGGGTAAGCATATGACGTTTTAAATGTCCCTTTTGAGAACATGAATAGCTGCAGTAGGAACATGAGTAAGGTTTTTCTCCAGTATGGGTAAGCATGTGAAGTTTTAAAGACCCGTTTTGAGAACATGAATAACTGCAGAAGGAACATGAATATGGTTTTTCTCCAGTATGGGCAAGCATGTGGAATTTTAAAGTTCCCTTTCGAGAAGATGAATAGTTGCAGTCAGAACATGAATAAGGTTTTTCTCCAGTATGGGTAAGCATGTGACGCTTTAAGTTTTCCTTATCTGAAAACGAACTATTGCAGTCAGAACATGAATAAGGTTTTACTCCAGTATGGGTAAGCATGTGACGTTTTAAATGTCCCTTTTGAGAACATGAATAGTTGCAGAAGGTACACAAATAAGGTTTTTCTCCAGTATGGGTAAGCATGTGAAGTTTTAAAGACCCGTTTTGAGAACATGAATAACTGCAGAAGGAACATGAATAAGGTTTTTCTCCAGTATGGGTAAGCATGTGAAGTCTTAAAGATCCATTATGAGAACATGAATAACTGCAGAAGGAACATGAAAAAGGTTTTACTCCAGTATGGGCAAGCATGTGGAATTTTAAAGTTCCCTTTCTAGCACATGAATAGCTGCAGAAGGAACATGAATAAGGTTTTTCTCCAGTATGAGTAAGCATGTGACGCTTTAAGTTTTCCTTATCTGAAAACGAACTATTGCAGAAGGAACATGAATAAGGTTTTACTCCAGTATGGGTAAGCATGTGACGGTTTAAAGTTCCCTTTTGAGAACATAGATAGCCGCAGAAGGAACACGAATAAGGTTTTTCTCCAGAATGGGAAAGCATGTGACGTTTTAAAGTTCCATTTTGAGAACATGAATAACTGCAGAAGGAACATGAATAAGGTTCCTCTCCAGTATGGATGCGCAAGTGCCGTTTTAATTTTGAATTGCTGTGGCTGACGTAGTTACAATAGGAACATGAATAAGGTTGTCTACCAGGATGCGTCTTCAGATCCGAAATTAAGTCTGAAAAGATGGTGGATAAACCTTAATAAATTTGTATGAAAACAGAAAATTATTAACAAGAATTCACACCAACAAAAACCTATTTTACCTGCAGTCTGTGTAGTACTTATAGAAGGCTCTAAGCTTTCCTTTTTAACATCCAGCAGTTCTATGTCTATTTCCGTATAAGGACGTCCGCCTCCGCCTTCTTCTCGGGGCCCAGCCTGGATCGGAACAGTTTCCACACCAACGCTACCTGGAATACAATGTTATGTCAAGTCCTGCTGAGTTTCATGATGCTTGCTGCGTGCAGTAATGCATTAGAGCGAACAGTTTGCGGACAGATTTCCATTTAAAAAATGAAAATATATTTTATTGAAAATAAAAAGAAGTTTTATTTTTTCATATAAAACTAGTGGATCCACCGCAATGCTTTGTCTTTCTCGGGCGCCTCCGACTTCTTCCACCATTCACTACTGTATACTACAACGTTACTGTGAAAAAACTACATTACATTGATTTTAATTCGACTTCTTATCTCATAACGATGCAGAGATTTTTCATTAAGTATTTCTCGGGTGTCTTCGACTTTTTATAACATATAAACATCTCTAAACACTCGTGGCACTAATAACAACAAACTTTGAAATTTTCAGCGATACCGGTAGACTACTTTTCGAGTTTGGCGAGCACAAACATACAATTTGTTTTAGATCTCTAAAACAGCGCCACCTATTGGGTCCAAAACTATTCTATAATCACCGAGAGGCAGCTGCAACAGTTGGAAAACCAGACCCCTCACTTGAACAAAAAAAGTGGATCGTCCACTACTCAGTCAGGGAGAAAGATAGGTATCGCCTGATAATGAGCGTGGACGAGGATAGTGTAAGAGTGCTGAGGGAAATGGTCATGACGGCGCAAGTCGGAATAATGAAGGCCACCTTCACGGTGCGCTGTTCCAACACCGAGGAGCGTAAGTAGGGTGAGTGTCCTAAGGATTAGAAGACACTGCCGTGCTCAGCAGGAGTCACCCGGGACAGTGTGGATCTCACGCTGATCCAAGAACCCTGGACTTTCAGAGGGAAGGTGAGAGGACTAAACATGAACCAAGGGATAATCTATTACAATGACTCGGGAGACAGACCCAGGGATTGCATCCTCATTAGAGAAATAGCTGGCACATTGCTCCCTGACCACTGCAGCAAGGACCTGGTGGCGGTGAAGCTACATGTCACGCTGGATCAAAGAAGCAGAGGAGTAGTGATGGCATCAGCATACATGCCCTACGACTCTACGGAACCACCGCTCGCACCACATTGTATGGGAGAGCGCGGACATCAAAAAGCGAGAACAGTGAACCTTGAGATACTCAATAGTGGTAGGAAACCCACCTTTGTTATAAGTAACGGATGCTCATAAGCAAAGCCAGAAAGAATACAAGGAAGCAATTCGGAAAGCCAAAACAGGCTGAAGGCTGGCAAATCTGGCAAGGCCTGAGGAATTAGGAACAGTTTGGGGGGAATTAAAAAAGTTAAACACTTTCTTAGTTCGACAGTTTTCTGGAAAGCAATATTACAAAGGAAGAATCTTTACAAAATACCGATGGACGATTAGAGGCGACGCAGAAAACAAGCCGATGTCCTGACTGCGTCGTCTGAAACTCCTTTGCGATATACGTAATGCCACTTACTAGTTGGCTGAACACTCTCAGCAAACTGCAAACATTCTTTCTTTACAGCCGGGACGTCGATTTTCACATCTGTATACGGCATTTCAAATGCCTCTTCTTCCTGGAACCCTGGCTCCGTCTTGATGGAAACACTCTCGGGGTCGGGACGATCCATGATATTTTTGTGATAGCGTCCTGTTAGGTGATGGTAATTGGCCTCAGCTGAAAACAAAGCTTAACTGAAACAAAACATTAATTAATTTATTAGTATTTCATTTTCGTATAATTAATTATAAGAACATAAAATGGCGAGTGTTGTTAGAAAATGTTAATTATTTTTTAACTGTACCAATCTATAATAATCGGCCGCTTTTACCAAAGAAATGATAGAAGATCTACCGCTAACTTAAGTCATAACTGTTTCGCCTGCGATATTATTCGATTCTCGGTTATATCGTATTGTTCAACACTCGACCATAAGTAACCTAACCTCACCGCGTTACCGATATTACCAGAGAAAAATTACCTGCGTTGTCTTTACTTATACCATTACCTTCAATAACAGACTATTAACGATACAAACTGTATCCACTGAGCTATGTCGGCTTATTTCCAACCCGCCAAATGATTCAGTATGTACTAGTACCTCAGTCAACAATTACTGCTTATTATATTTTTTTCCACCTGTAATCAACCAACATTATTTTGTAGGAAAGGCTTTGTTAGTGCTAAATTTCTCACTATATGGTGTCGAGACATATGATATCTTCATTTATTGGTGAAATATTTTTGACTTGTCAAATATATATATTTTTTTAATGATAAACTAATGTGTATAAAACAAGTTTTTATGCATAGCATAAAGGGTAACAAATAATTATAAGCTATAATTAGTCACCCGAAATACTAATACAAATTGAAAATATCTCCGAGTAATAACTAATTACCTACTAATTATTGCTAATAATTATTTGTTAACCTTTATGCTGTGCATAAAACCATGTCTTATAAACATTACTTTATCATTAAAAAACAATGGTACAAACTGTTTTATTATATAATATCTTTTAACGTGATTACTACAAAATTAACAAACTTATACATAAACTGTAAATAGTAGTAATACCGTGAAATGGGGCTACTTTGATCGAGATTGGTTGTATTCTCACTGTAAGTTATTAATTTGAACATACAATCGATGACATCACTACCAGACTGGAATAATTATAGAAATTATTCGATAATAACGTAAAGGGTCTCACATTATCAATTTAGTTAAAGGTAGCTCTTCAAAAATCGCTTGAAATGCGCATTGATGTAGGCAGATTTAAATTTACAACAAATCGGACAGTTAATCGTCGTTCCTCTCTGACAGCTAGGCCATAGATGTGTGTTCAAATAGATGCTTAATTCACTATATTTGCGATACGGTAGGTACTTTAACATAAAATAAAGGTACGCTCATGCCGTGGCGTCCAGTTTGGGTTCACGGTGGCTTTCAAGGTTATGGAAATTCTTCTGTTAGCAGCAGTTATTGATGATAAAGAAAAGAAAAAAATCTTGGTACTTAAGTATATTTGGAATAAAGAATGTGTTATAAATTAGGGTCCTTTTAAATTAAACTCCGTTTTTTTTGGGATCAAACTGAATTTTAATCATAAATGAATAGACACTTTCACATGATATGACTAGGCACTTTTTAGAGTAAAATATTTTATATACAGGCCAGTTCCTGTGATTCTTTAGGAAAGGTGAAACCTTTGGTTGTTTTTGAGCAAGAGAGCGTTTTTAATGAAACCTAACCTTTTATATAAAAAAACTGTTCCCAAATACATTGACAAATCAAATTCAACAGGCCGCAATACAGGAATTGTCCTTGCCGACGCGATTTAATTACAAACAAATAGCAGAGGCGAGAACCTTTCATAAACACTATAACCCAACCTTCACAGGTGGCACTAATGGTATCTAATTTATCCAAAAATAATACAGAATGTACTGATTAATGATATTGATTATTCATTAACAAGACAAGGATGTTGGTACATAGTTTTAATATACAAAAGAGAGTAAAGAGGCAAATTCGATTACTTTTCTGATAATAATTTGAGGTATTGTGTAATATATTATATTTTTGTACTTCAGCAATCATTTGTTCTGCCTCTGACATTGTAGATACCCACAAAAAACTGGAAATTATTTGCGTACAGCGTTCAAATAGTGTCGACATCAACTGATCGTGGCCGCTCGATGATCGCGTGTCTAAACGATGGCAAGACCAAACCGCCGCGATCATTTTGCGTCCGCGATGGCGTGCACGGTGAGCGTCCTGTTTGCGTGCAGAACCGTTCACACCAAACTAGCGATCAACTAGCGATCAGCTGGCGTCCGTGGCACTCGTACGTTCGTGTCGGTTGTGTGGTAGGTATAGCTCGGAGCGGGAACCATAAATAATCATAATCATGTTTGGAGACGAATCTGAAGAAGAATTATTACTTCTAGCGGCTATTGCAGATGAAGAAGATAGTAATGCACAGTATGATTGTGTCAGAATATTATATTTATTTATACTTAATATATGAGCAATTTTCAAATATTTTGTACAATATTTCGAATTATCTATTTTATAAAAATATCAACATTTTAAGGGTATTTTTTACAGAAAACAATTCCTTGCATATTCTACGTTATTAAAATTACCAAGAGACCATACATTTTACGGTATTTTAAGAGAAATCTCAGTTTCTATGTGAGACGGCAGAAAATATTTGTCCAACGAGTGGCCGACAGGAACAATCACTACGGACGTAGGTATGTCCTACTAGTTACTTTTAAGTAAATTTACACTGAGGGGGTTTTTCACCATCCTCCCAATAGCTTATCTACCCTAATAACGAATATTTTCGATTTACGATTTACGGTTTATTTATTTATTAAGTTGGAGTTTATAATTCGGTAATCGAACCTATGTATAGTGGCTATATATTGGATAAGTTGGCCGATTTTTTTAACCACTGCAAGTATTTTATTTTTATTTTAATAATATTCGTTATTAGGGTAGATAAGCTATTGGGAAGATGGTGAAAAAGCCCCTGAAAAGTGTAAATTTACTTAAAAGACGGTTTGGTAAGATAAATAATTTCGACGGGTTGGTAGGATAAAATGAAACCCATAATGCAATTTTGTTAGAATTTATGTATATTTGAACTATTTTTTAAGGAATTTTAATTACAAGAGTTTCTTTCGATTTCAATATTTTAAATATCAGATTAATGGGGACAAAATTCTTAAGAATGGTTTACACTTACATAAAACAAATTAATCGAACACATATATAATAATTACAACTTCTTTTGTACAAAATATAAACATAGGATAACAGAGGAATAAATACATGTAATTTATATGAAATATTTTATCTTTTATTTTATATCGATATTAATTAGATGAACCATTTAGTCTAGCAATTATAAAGATTTGATTAACAACATAAAAAATATATACCGGTTATAAAAATATATTTCGTTGATCATTCTCTCTGTATTTGTATCCGACATCATGAGAAATACCACAAACTCAGAGATAATTACGTTACGTGCAGCGTGCAGATCCTGCAAGCAGCAACTGATCGCGGACGCGAGCGATCGCCGCGTCCAGACGCTGCACAGGACGCAGCGGCCAATCAGAGAACGCTTCGATGTGAACACGTTGCTACAAGTTCATACACAACATCTGATCGCCACCGTGCACGGGATCGCGGACGCGCTTTGATCGCGGCGGTTTGTACGGGCCTTTACTGATTACTGCGTCCAGCCGCAGGGCGCGTGTTGGGAAGTACGAGCTTCACAGATGCACGCACAGATGGCAGTGCATAGAGTTTGCGTGGAAGTCCGTAAGATGGAGCCAGTGGACAGTAGTCGCCAGGGCCAGTGGTAAGGCTCTCAGGTAGGCCAGTGGTAAAGAGAAACTTACTGTTTCAGATTCCAATTAGCCAGCTTCTAGTTGGGTCGACTATCGAGTCACCATTATAATACGTGGAGTATTAATAATTCCCTAATTAATCTAAAAGAACCATTTAATTATAAACTCCTTCCAAGACGAGTTGGAGACCTGTTTGTACGAACACAACAGCGCGTATGGTTTGAATACGTAATTTCAAATTGTATTTGTAACTGATCGCCACCAGGCCTTTTTACGTTCGTTTAAATAAGTTGCGAAAATGTAATAATTAATAATAATTGATTGTTCAAATAACTGAGTGACTGACTGACTTAACTGACCTAATATGTTTGCATAAAATTATCCACGGCCATCTTGACACCTCATTATTTCTTAGCAATATTGAAATTAATTTCCCCAATTCCCATTGTTTAAGACACCATAGCATTTTTCAACTGAATATATTCAAAAATAATATCGCCTATTTTCGCCCTCTGACCCAAATGTGTCGACTGTATAATAAGATTGAATGTGGTGAAGTAGATATTTTCGTCGATAATCTATACAGATTCAAAAAAAGTTCTGCTGCTGCTAAATAATATGTTTACATAATTATATAATGTATGACTGTAACTCTCGTGTCTCTTGTCTCTCCTAGTATTATTTGTCATTTTACTTAACTTATTTATAATTTTATATTATTATTTGTTTGGTTTTTTAATTGTACGTAACCTGTATTCAATTGCATTTTTACCTGCATGTATGTTATCTGTAGATTATTGTCTGTAACTCAACTGATTTTTTTGTAACTGGATAGTTCTCACGTAAGTGAGAACATTTGTAAAAACCCAGTATAAATAAATTATAACAAACAACTATATTAAAGTGCAAAGTTTTAGAATATTCAAAAAAAATCTTTAAATTATGTATGTAATAAGTAAATTAGAAGTGCAAGTTAAATACATATTAGACGGTAACCGGGTATCCCATAAAAACGACAGTTCAACACACCTGCAAAAAGTGATATAAAGTCATGAAAAGTGATAAAACAAAAACTATTTTAAATAGGTTGCATAGGTAACTATTTAAAATAGTTTTTGTTTCATTACTTTTAATGCGCCCTTAATTATTTTCTAAGCGCCCTTGAGGTGATTTTCTCACGAAAACGGCGCCATATAAATAATCCAATCAATATTATTTATTATTAATGACTCTATATCACTCTCTAAAGGTGTGTTTAATTGTAATTTTGATGAAATATCATGGAACCATTTTAGACTCATCAAGTGGGTCTATTTTTTAATGTAATAAATAAAATAAAGTACGATTGAAGCCAAAATGAAAATAATAAAAACATAACCTACAAAACAACGACAGCGAGTGGCTAGAGGAGATTTATCCATAGAATATTTTGTTTTTTTTAATTAATTCTCATTGTTGCCATTTTTCTTTTACTGCGAGCGCGACTAGATTTATCATAAGTAGGTACCTACTTTCGTTTCACAGACCTCTCTGAACTTATCTTTTGTCTATGGTAAAATCCATCTGACAGTTCTGTGTCGCCATTCCAATATCTATGTGTGTCGTTATTAGAATTACTTTAATTTGCAGTTTTTAATTCGTGCCAAAATTATAACATGTTGAATTAGCATTTTCCGGGAACGTCTCAAATACGTCTGTATTATTTATGTTCCTCATCATTCAAACACATTGACGGTAAGACTTTGCGCTTCGCCTCGTAGGTACATTTTTCTTTTCCTTTGGTACTGGTTTAATTTAAAATTTGCATTTGTCTTCGCCAAATTAACTCTTGTTTACTTCTCTGTGCGCTGTTCCAAGCTTTAGAAGTCTTCCGTTTACTCTTAACAGCAAAATAAACTTGCAATGTTAAGACTAAATCGCCGGGGGATTGTAATATTTGTCATCATGTCATTAAGCTGTTTTTCTTCTTTAATATGATTTTATTTACCAGCCTTACTTCCAGCGGTAGTGTTTTGTATTCCTGGTTGATATTTCCTCAACCGCTACACTTTTAATAAGCAAGAAACAACGATTTTTCGTCGGGATAGATGGTAAAAAATGTATTATAATTCCATTTTTATTATTATTCAATCAAAGTTCAAAATTTACCAAATAAAACGATCCCTTTGCCGCCACGTTGGACTGTTTTGTATGGAGTGACACTTGCGAGAGTTTCATTTCAATCTAAATATGCATAAATTACTTAATTAACCCAAACTAAGAATAATAATAATAATAATAGTTGGATAATTTGTAGAGCGCCGTTTTTGTGAAAAATCACCTCAAGGGTGCTGTACAATTTATTTCCTAGGATCTACATTTGTTATTTAGAAAAGAAAAGAACCTATTTTGTGTATGTAAATAGTTGTTTCTTGTGGTAGCTATTGAAACAATGTTTTATTTCCATAACATGTGCTTTAAAGTGCAGCAGTTAACCTTTCCTCATCTGTGATGTGTATTTACTACACATTGCTTCTAATAACTTTAATAACTCTATAAATATAATAAATTCTGGGTTCAGATTTTAGGTATTCCTCCGTTATACATTTATGCACTGAATTAAAAAATAATATATTACATAGTTTTCAAATTCAACTAAAAATCAGAGTTTTTTGTTAAAAATCGGGAACAAATACACCAATACAATCAACCGTGTGATACTAAATACGCGAAGAGTGTGCGAGGAAATGATACGCTACTGATGTCCTGCTTTAATTTGCTATGCGGTAACATGAGACATCCACACTTCTGCAGTTGTAGTTTTTGATTTAGACCATCGATACCTACGACCGCACAGCTGTGTTTGTGCCAGCTGCCAGCTGCGCCGCTACTCGCTAGTCAGTTGGCCGCAGTTGGCCGCGAACCGTCGTTAGATGTGGACCCCTCGCACGTTTCTTTAGCATCTGCCGATGGTTTTTTCATGTTTTCAGCAATTAAATTACAATTATTATCACTTTTGATATAAAATATAATAAACATAATCGATTAGCTATGAATATTCATATTTTTCCGATATTAAATCGCTTATTTTGAGATGTGTATTGACTACACAGCACCGTAACGCGTGTATTTTTTTAGCACAGTAAGGGAAAGGTTAAGGAAATAATTACCTTAAATTTATTTATTTTAGTAGAAAAAAATATTTCGATTTTTTTTAAATTTCATTAACTCCTCATAGGGGATGCTGTGTGGAGGGATTTTAGAAATTGCAACTTTCAAGCGGCTGTTTCGACACGCTCGCGACCGCATGAAGCACTCTCCTGGGTTAGGTGAGGTTAGGTCAAGGGGGAATATGCAGCATGAATGCTATTGTGGCTATTTCCACAGCAGATAAATCAATTTTATTTAAAATAAATGTTTTATTTTCATTCATAATTGGGTCTAATGAACAGTAATGTGTCATCTTGTCAAAAGAAATCATTTTTATAAACCTGCCACAATCACGTAATCAAATGTTATATTGGTTTCAGTTAAACAACAATACGCTACACAGAACCATGAATTCCACCACCATCAAGTTAGAGCCAGACACGAGTGCAGAAGAGGGTGTGGCTGTGATGTTTACAGAAGTCGATGTAGACTTTACTTTCATCAAAAAGGAATTTTCGGAATCTATTTCCGAAAATAGTTCAGGTATTTAAAAGTGTTTCTATAGGTAAATACTACTGCCATACAATCGCAAAATAAAACTGCGTGTATGTATTAACATAATATGGAACATCAACCAGACGACGTGCCACGCAATTAGGCATTAGCCAGCGGTTCATACGCAGAATTTTGGTGAAAGATTTGAAGATGTTCCCTTACAAAGTGCAGACGGTGCATCAGCTGTTAGCTGTTGACCGCCAAACGCGTTTAACCTACGATCAAGCCATCCTGAATCTCAAGGAAGAGGTGGACGATTTTTCATCGAAAATTATCATCAGCGATGAAGCTCATTTCCATCTTAGCGGTTACGTGAATAAACAAAATAATCGTTTCTGGGGCACCGAAAATCCGTGTATCACCCACGAAGAGCCATTACATCCGCTCAAAGTTACTGCGTGGTGTGTTGTTTACGCTGGAGGAGTCATCGGGCCATTTTTTTTAGAACGCCGCGGGCCAAACAATGACTGAGAACGGCGCGACCGTACAGAGCCATGATTACCGATTTTTTTCTTCCTCAATTGGATGAATTGGGATTGGAGAATATATGGTTCCAACAGACGGTACAACGACGCACACTGCTTGAGCCACAACCGATATTCTGGAGGAAGCAATTCCGGGTCGCTTAGTCTCTCGTTTTGGTGATTTGCACTGGCCGGCCAGATCACCCGATTTAACCGTTCCAGACTTTTTTTATGGGTTGTTTTGAAGTCGCGGGCTTACGTCAACAAGCCTCAGACTATTGGAGCCCTTAAGGAGAATATTCGCTAGGAATGTGAGAAACTGTCGCCCGAAGTTCTGGCAAGAGTGATGGAAAATGCCACAAAACGGACCCGTATGGTCAAATTTTAAATATTTTTAAATTTCACAAGCATTACCAAAGTTATCATTAAAAAAAAATTACAGCAAAAGAACATCGGGTGATTACTTCTGCCCCACCTTGCTGGGCAAAAGTAATCACCTGCTGGGCGTACCGTACTAGGCAGGTATTAGATACTGCAGATAGTACACAACACCACAATTGCTGTTGAAATTAGTAGAACTCTGATCTGTAGCCCCAAAACACTTGAAAAAAACCTTGACTGTGCAAACGGGCGGTCCGTTTGATGGATTCCCTGTCTTAACAAACGTTATATACTCCGATGAACTAACTTAATTGATCCCTTCAGCGTAGGTCCCTTCCATTTAGTCGGGAAACACGCCAAAAGTGCGGCAAACATTTGACACTAGAGAACGGATCGTTTATACTACTCGTTCGTGAGTTCAAGAGCTCGGTTGTGGAACGATTTGCCAGTCGCTGTATTTCCTCCCTCGTACAACACAAGTATCGTCAAGAACCATGTTCACTCCTTCCTCTCTCCAAAAATCGGATCGATAGGCGTAACTACCGATGATTTTATACGAATTTCCCGTGCACAGTCGCGCTGTCGATAACCAAACCGAAATCGCCGTAAATGTTGTTCGACCTTCCGAAACGTCAAACAGCTACATAAAAATATGAATGAATTGATTTTAAATACTAACCTAAATATGCCAAATGACGGCATTTAATTATTGTTTCTGAAAACTAAGTTAATTAGGTCTTTATTCGCAACATGTTAAGTGAACAACTTTCGTTCCTCCCGGACTAATCTATCGTCGTTGGCCCTGGTTGGTTGGTTAGTTCAACTACGTTCGTTAATAAGCCTGTAATTTTGCATGACGAACGATATTATTCAAAAAGATTCCAAGATTCCATTCAATATACCTGCGCGTTCAACACGCTCTTATGTCCTGTTCAGGGTTGATCAAAGCAAAACGAACTCTAAACAGAATTCTTGCCTGAACAGACTATGCAATAATTACAATAGCGTTTTATCCAATGTTGATATTTTCAGTTGCGAACTTACCAAATACAAGAGGTCCATAAAAGAATATTTCTCTGATGGTTTGTGAATAATGTTTTTGTCTCTATTGTTTATATCTCTATTATGATTTGATATATATCTACAACCTCTCTCCATGGCTATAAATGTATTGTTTTGTAAATTTTTCGTTTTATATAATCTTTTGTTATGTATAAATTTTTTAATTCATATTCTTTTCTCACAAGTTTAAATAACTTAATCCATATTATACTGTCTCAGTAGAGGTAAATTCACAAGGAGGAAATCCATAATTGGTTTTATTTTAGCTATACAATACTTATGTACAAACTGATTAAATGTAAACTGTCGATTTCCCGAAAATGAATAAATAAAAATAAATAATGTGTATATTGCCCGTTAACCGAAGCTAATCTATTACTATGGAGGCCGCGCTAGAATTTGTCTATTGGCCGTCGGAACATTTCTTATCAATTGTTTTCCGTGCTCGCAAATATCGCTAATTGACCATAGATGATGAATTTAGTCAATATCATATTGACGTAGGGCTTTGCCGATCGATCGTGCTTTTTTATGTGACACTTCACAAGAGTGCCCCTGTCTGTACAGTGTAAAGGCGGGGAGCTATGTCACCCGTTTGGGCAGCTTTGCGAGACGGGTTAAGGTAGGGGCTGTTGGAAGGGATTTGTTCATGCGGGTCAAAGAGGCCTGGATTATATGAAGGAGGAAAAGAGATGCTGTTAGTTCATTCCACATACGAACCGTCTTGCGGTCTTGAAGCCAACATCAACTGTGAACGAATTTTCCGCACGTGCTCGTCGAGTCTCACACACGTGTACTGGTGCACCGACGATCGATACTGCTCCATTAAAATACCAGTAGAACAGACTTAGCATGCCCAAATTGCCTCGGTGCATTAGAGATGGCAATTGAGTTGTTAACAGTGGATTGTCTATCAGACTGACCGCCCTCTTTTGCACAGAATCAAGTAGGTTGATCAAGTATTGTGATGCTCTAGCCCAGAGGTGGCTCCCAAATTCAACTGTTGGGCGTATTAGAAGCTAGACCTCCTGAGGGAAATTATTTTACTCGTGGCCTCTTGTGTGGAGTTAATGCCAAAAAAACATTAACACAAATCACACAGTCTAAGAAGGATTTAGTAACTAATTCCAGTTTTTAATATTTTTTTTCTGTTAGCAGGTGAAATTAGTACAAGGGAGCATTCTAATCCAGATGGATTCACTATGAAAACTGAACCAGGGACTAAAATAGAAGAAGAAGGTGACATTTCAAATAGAGAAGTTGAAACTGAACTGCCGGACAAAAATGAATACTTTGAACACTCTGAAAGAACTCACCGAACGGCGGGTAAAACCATTTTATGTGAATATTATTTTAAATTATGCTTCAAATACGCAGACGCACTAACCCCTGCTAAGTTACCAAACGTAGCAAACCACTTAGGGTGGCCTATAGCTGGGGTATTGGCAAATTAGAAAATAAAAGCATACATCCAAAAAAAAAAGCACAAATACATGACACATAGAGAGAAAAAGTCACAATTCCCAAAGAAAACGAAAGACTAGAAACGAGTCTTTAAAATGAATTATTGAAGTAATAAAATATATTTTAAAGAAATGATGATAAACATTTAAATTAATCCAATGTACAGGCTAAAATTAATAAAACATCGTCAAAGATCCTGGCCAGACACTGACTCTATTAAATATATATTCAAAATAGTTTTTTAAATCTGATGAAACATTTTTTAACTGTTGCGTAATAACAACTTGAGAAAGTGTCGTAGTAATTGTTTTGATATTCCAGGTAGCATTAATGTGAAGACTGTTCCCATAAAGACAGAACCAGGAACGAGAGAAGAAAATAGAGGAGGGATTACTCACACGGAAATAGACGTAGAACTGCTGGATGTTAAAAAGGAATGCTTAGAACACTCTGAAAGTAATACCGGAAAGAATTCAGGTAAAATCAGTTTCTGTTTGTCTGAATTCCTTTTAATAATTATCTGTTTTCTTCGTAAATATATATATTTATTGAACTTTATCCACCATCTTTTTCAGACTTACTCTCGGCCCTGAAGACGCATCCTGAAGAAAAATCTAATTGTTCTCAGTGTAACTACTTCAGTTACAACAAGTCGGCGTTAGAACGACACTTGCTTACCCATACTGGAAAAAAAGCTTCTTTATTTTCCGAGTGTTACTTACAAAAACATGTACGTAATCACGCTGCAGCAAAACCTTATTCATGTTCATTATGCAGCTATTCATGTTTTCAAAAGGGAACTTTAAAAATTCACATGCTTACCCATTCTGGAGAACAACCTTATTCATGTTCATTCTGCGGATATTCATGTTCTCTAAAGGGAAATTTAAAACGTCACATGCTTACCCATACTGGACAAAAACGGTATTCATGTTCCTTGTGTAGCTATTCATGTTTTCAAAGGGGAACTTTAAAACTTCACATGCTTACCCATTCTGGAGAAAAACCTTATTCATGTCTCTTCTGCAGCTATTCATGTTCTGTAAAGGGAAATTTAAAACGTCATATGTTTAGGCATACTGGAGAAAAATCTTATTCGTGTTCGTTTTGCAGTTATACATGCTCTCTAAATGGATCTTTAAAACTTCACATGCTTACCCATGTTGGAGAAAAACCTTATTCGTGTTCCTCCTGCAGTTATTCTTGTACTCGAAAGGCAGTTTTAAATGATCACATGCTTACCCATACTGGAGAAAAACCTTATTCATGTTCCGACTGCAGCTATTCATCTTCTCGAAAAGGAGATTTAAAACGTCACATTCTTACCCACACTGGAGATAAACCTTATTCTTGTTTCTTCTGCAGCTATTCGTTTTCTCAATTGGGTTCTTTAAAGCTTCACATTCTAACTCATACTGGAGATAAACCTTATTCATGTTCTGACTGCAACTATTCATCTTCTCGAAAGGCAACTTTGAAAATTCACATGCTTACCCATACTGGAGAGAAATCGTACTCATGTTCCTCCTGTAGTTATTCTTGCTCTCGAAGGGGAGTTTTAAATGTTCACATGCTTACCCATACTGGAGAAAAACCTTATTCATGTTCTGACTGCAACTATTCATCTTCTCGAAAGGGAACTTTAAAACGCCACATGCTTACCCATACAGGAGAAAAACCTTTTTCATGTTCATTCTGCAGCTATTCAAGTTCACAACAGAGATATTTAAAACTTCACATGCTTAACCATGTTGGAGAAAAGCCTTATTCGTGTTCCTCTTGCAGTTTTTCTTGTTCTCGAAAGGCAAATTTAAATGATCACATGCTTACCCACACTGGAGAAAAACCTTATTCATGTTCCGACTGTAGCTATTCTTGTTCTCAAAGGGGGACTTTAAACCGGCACATGCTTACCCATACTGGAGAAAAACCTTATTCATGTTCCTTCTGTAGCTATTCAAGTTCTCAGAAGGGACATTTAAAATATCACATGCTGACCCATTCCAAAGATAACAACATTCAAGTCAGTCTAGTGTGACTGTGTGCGCGATTTTGTTCTTTTATTTAAAACTATAGTTTATATCAACTTCTGCAATTCCTACAAACTTGTGATTTATATTTCCTTTTAAATGTTATCAGCGTTTTCCCTCCTTCATATATCGTGGCCGCTTAAAGACGAGCATTATTAAATCCCTTCCTATGGCCCCTACCTTAACCCACATAATAACGCTGTCCAACCGAGTGGCGATATATTGTCCCTGTCCTTACACTGTGCAAAAAAGGGCGCTCTTGTGAAGTGTCTGAGAATGGAGAATGGTAGAATAATCAGTTTTTTTTTAATTGAAGAGTGCAGTTATGTTCAGTGCCTACCTTTAAAATGCCAGTCCTGTGCTCTAGCCCAAATACATACGAGTACTTACTTCTACACCGGCGCGTACGCTATCGTCAATTCAGAAGTCCCCAACCATTCTCTAGATTATCTGCTTCAAATGCCAACAAACAATAACGATGGCGTTTCATGTTACTTCTGTGGTAAACAGTTATTAAATCTGTAAATCTAAATCAATTGTTAGATAATATTTTGTTCTGTGTGCCATGTCACCCATCAAGAATTAAATATAAAATTAATTTACCTCCTTAAATTGTTTATTCGAAGGACTGAGCATTTCAAACACTCGATTGTAACTAGATTATATGAAGTTACTTATAGATACGCAGATGTGACGGATCGATTCAACTGCAAGGAAAGTAGGTACAAGAAAGCTTTACCTACTATCATACATTTTCATTCAATATTAATTTAGAATATTACTACTTTTAGAGCTTGTATTATTTTACTTCTAAAGCTTGTCGTATTTTTTTTACTTTCTGTCGTATTTTTACGATCAAATGCCATAGTTAATGGTTTTTTTAAAATGTGATTATGCTTATATGCTGTGACATGTAATTGTTTTTTATGGTATATACCGTAGATGTTAAATAAATAAATGTAAATCAAATATTTTAAAAGGTATAGCTACTGAATATAAATGCATAATGTGATCTCTGTTCGTGTTACCTGTCACCATTGATTTCTCCCTCGGGCGGTGCAAACTCTCCACTAGAACTCTCGGCTATATCGTCGTGACCCGGGTCCGTAAGATCCGGTTCATTCCAGTTCGCGGATCTTTGCGGCCGAGTGAGCCGGTGACCTGTGTGAGCAGAGATCCATATGATATATTATACAGCATACGCTAAGATCAAAAATGCAAATATTTCAGTTCTCTTGTTCAATATTGGATTTGTTTAGCAACCCTCCTCCCGATATGATAATATACGCGATTGTATGTTTTTCTATGGAAGCACTTTTTTACAAAGTTTGAGAAGAAATTGATTTTATTCATTCGTTTTCAGTTGAATCGTTCCTTTCTCATGAATCGTAGTTCGGCTCGCGCTTCGGTTCGCGAATATATATTAATAATATATCTTTATTTTAAAACTTTAACTAAGAATACATGTTAAGTGTTCATAATGTACATTTGTTTACAAATTAGGTAGTAAATATAAAAAAAACATTATGTAGTATGTAACAAATAGAATAAATTGAGGTTTCTCATAACCTGCCTCACTGGGCTAGTGGATAGCCTGTGTTGAGGCAGTCATTTTAAAAGTTAATTTAAATACATACGAATAAACCTATTCTTCTATTACAGTATAATATATATAATAACAATAAATACGGACAGCGAACACTAGAATATAAGGTGACTAACATGTTGCCAAGTAACATACAAAATTGTAAATTTCCAAATAGATTCAGATATATGCTGAAAACATGGCTCATAAGTAGAAATACTTTATACTTATTATCACTATCAATCAATAGTTTTATTAATTAGCAAGTAGATTTAGTGTTATTTTAGATTATGTGTTCCAATAATTATAATCTATATATCTTACAAGTAGCATTATGTATATTTATAATTAGTAATAATACTAAGCATACATATTTACATTCAGAGGCGGATTAACTGTTGAGAGCGCCCTAGGCAAGCACCTCATCGGCGCCCCTCTAGCGACCACATATTATAAATTTTAACAAGTACCTAAAGTAGCCGAATTTGTAGTTAGGTGGGTTTTACGTGAAAATAAAAAATTCGTGGGAGGGGGGGGGGGTGACTAGAGAATTTCAAGAAAATAAAATTTGTCCCGAAAAAAAAAATTCATGGGGGGGGGGGGTGGCTAGAGAATTGTTTAAAATTGATGTTTTTACGTGAAAATTATGTTTTTAACTTGACTCTGAAGTAGCCCGACCAGTCGCCTTTTAGATTTTTTCAGCGCCGATTCTCGTTCTGAGTAGCCTAAATGGCGATATATCGCCCTCGTTGGCAACACTGCCAGCTATCTTTTTTTTACATACCAAGTTTCATCACAATCGGTTCAGTAGTTTTTTTGCATGAAGAAGTAACATATACCTATACAAACACACACATATACACTTTCGCAGTTATAATATTAATAGGGATAATTAATAAAACATAAAAAATTTAAATGATCAATTATTTATGTAAAGGAATAAGTACTCACTAATAAGTACCTACCTAGAAATGCCTAGGATCCCTTTGTGTTTAAATTACGAATTTTAATTTATGCACTTTTCAAATGTCACTTATGTGTTGTCTTGGTTACACTTAAACAGCATTTATTTATGAACAGCATTGTGTACTCGCTATGTGGCTGACTGAGTGACTAATAAAAATAATGTAATTTTTTAATATAAAAAAGGACGACAAATAAACTTTAAATGTCACCCCTTTGTACTTCAGAGCAACGCATTGTTTTATTTGTCTTATAAAACGATATTTTTAGTGAAGAAAAATGGAAAAGTTACGATTCACATTTACAGTGTTAGCAGCATTGGGTGGAAAAACCGGTGTGAACTGCATAACTTCAATCGAGTCACCCGATGAACATTTATTTGATATTCCTGATGATTTGAAACTTGCAAGAAAACACACCGCCATAACAACTACGGGCGTTTTTACTAAAATTCAGAATTCTCTAAAGAAAAAACATCAAACACGGAAAATATTTATTAACCGGTATTTCAATGGAAGATGCTCCAAGGAACTAGCATCATTGATCCCCTCGGCACCGGTGCATAGTCGGGAAACACACCAAACGCGCGCCCAACATATGTACACGGTTGACATTTGTCATGTGACAAATGTCAAACGGGTTGCTTCTACGACTCGTTATTGTGTTCAACCTTGCTCTTCATATTTATTAAAATTTTCCCTTTCTGAAGAAATTATTAGAATCAGACTGTCATACATTTGAATAACTGTACAAATATCAATATCAACGGACTGTAATTTTTTATTGGTTTTATTCATGTGAACTAAAATAAAACCCCAAAACACGATCATGAAAGCAGTTTCTAGTCGTTCTAATTTCAATCTTATGCCTTTAGCTTCACATACAACAGAACGTTTTTGCTCTGTATTGCTCTCGATAGCAATTAAAGCATTGCAAATTTCTGGAAATGACTCTTTCAAACTTTTGCAAGCATCTGCTCGAGCTGACCAGCGTGTGTCAGATGGATTTTTGTCAGTAGTTTTATTTTTTTATCATTACCTAGGATTATTTGTGCTTGTAGAGTTTGCCATCTTTGAGTTGAAGCTGTAAAAAATGTGTAGATTTCTTGAAGGAGACCAAAGAACCAACAAGCTTCTTGAGCGCATTCAGCGGCACATTCACCCACTAGGTTAAGCGAATGTGCAGAGCAGGGTATATATTCTGCTAGGGGACATAGTTCTTTTATTTTGGCCTGTAATCCATTGTAAATGCCTGACATATTTGCGGCATTATCATACGATTGGCCTCTACAGTCTAATATATTAATTTCAATCATGTCCAATGTTTTAATAATAGCATTTGCTATGTCTTGTGATTTGTGACCGACATTTGCGATAAACTTAAGAAAACGTTCAACGGGCGTACCGTCGGTTTGAATGTATCGGATCACGAAAGTTAATTGGTCAATGTGGGAAATATCTGGTGTTGAATCCACTATTATTGAATAACATTTTGATATCTTGATTTCATGTTTTATTTGTGTTAATATTTTGTTTGCCATCAATTCAATAAATTCGTCACACGTTGTAGAACTTAAGTAATTGGTATATCCCTTTCCCTTGCCGCCATATTGAGCAATATGTTTACTTAAAAACGGATCAAACTCCGCTATGAGTTCCAGCGTCATTAAGTAATTTCCGTTATGAATAGAGCCAAGTTTTTCGTCATGTCCTCTAAATGGTAAACCACGCGATGCTAAAGATTTTACAGTGGCAACCACTCGTTTTAAAACTTCACGCCAATAAGTCATCTCTTCTAGAAATTGAGCGGCGAGCTCATGATCGACACGACCGTCAATGTTAGATCTACGTTGCAAGCTCAAAATACATGTTTTATGTTCACATGAGTTTTCGTGGCTTTCTAATCTATTCGATGCGTTCTTCCAATCATTAAAACCAACATCTTGTTTTCCAAAACTAGTTCCACCACCGAATAATAAACAAGGTCCACAATAAACTTTACCTGTGCTTGGAGAGTAAATAAGCCATTTCCTTGGAAGTTTTTCTCTATTTAACAACTTTCTTTCAAACATTGTTTTTGTTAAAAAACGTGAGATTTTATCTTCATATATTCTCTTACTCAATGAAAAATCTGCATTTTGATTTTGATTAAATCCATTAATTGCAATGTATTCTTGTGTTTCGTTATTGATATCCCACTTGACTGGGTCACATCCCACGACAAACAGTCTATTTTGCGACTGCCTCACAACTTCTACGGCTGACGGAGTAGGCAGCATGGACAAATCGTGTTGTTTAGAACTAGTAGGAATTTCACATTGAATAGACTCGGTAGAAGACGCACTGTGAATTGCGTTAGAAAATTCCGAATCATCACTTTTTAATTTAGATAAAAATGTCTCAATATGTTTCGTATGCTTTATAATATTTTGATTTTTTTTCTTCTTTTTCCTTAGCCTTCCTTTTATAAGCTGCACCACTAGGTTTCTTCTTCAATTCACTCATTATTTGTGTAATGAACTAAAACGCAATGTACTAATTAATTCACACAAATACCGCTGCGAGTACGTAATCAATAGAAGCGCGCGTAACCAGCGACATCCAAGCTGAAAGTGATGAGTGTGACTGTCACCCCGTCATCCGTTCGGAAGTCCGGTGCCGGCCGCTTAGCCCCTGCCCCCGCTGCGCCCTTTGCCCTGCAATCTAGCAACGCCCGCGAACGAATCCACGAGCGAGCGGTCTTCTATTAAAAAATCATGCGATGGAGGCATGGAGGAATAATCAAGAAGGCGAGTATGCTTTGGAAGCTCTGCATCTCTACAGAAGTAAATAATCTTTTATATTGTGTAAGCAGGTGCATACTTACTTACAAAATTAAGTTTATATATTTTTTTTTTTAATTCTAGGGGCGCCCGCCGGCGCCCCTTTGTAACTGGCGCCCCTAGGCACGTGCCTACTTTGCCTTAGGGTTAATCCGCCACTGTTTACATTGTAATTGAACATGTGCATCCTGTTGACAAACTGTTTAATTGTAATATATGATTTAAGATTTTCACGGCCAAAAGTATTTTTGTTATTTGTTTTTGGGATGCTATGCCGTGTTGCGCTAACTCCTTCTTTAGCCAACGTTTCGGACAGCATTGCAGTTGTATTTTAACGGGAAAAAACTTTAAAAAATATATATATACGCTCTGTAATTTGTTTGTTTATCACATTTTTTATGTTTTCTAAAAAAGTATCTTACAATTTTATTGCAATGTAACTAAAATTTCTTTCACCAAAATAAATAATTACAATTTTTATTTTTCAATAATTTATTGGATATCCAACAAAAGTGACCAGCTCGGTTTTTATTAAATGTTCGTTTTTTCTATTGCTGCAAGCGGTGCTTTTATTTTAAAAATTAAACCTAAATGACTGGTCGAGAGGTAGGGCTCTCGACTAGCAAGCTGGATGTCGCGGGTTTTATTTTATTTGATTCGTTTGTGCTATTTCACAATTTAGTCATTAAAAAAATACAAACTTTATTTGATGATATTTGATTTACACAATGGAGTGCTGGTACCTACCCTGATGTATGGAAGTCAGGCATGGAACTGGCAAAGAAAGGATGAAAGTAGACTGTTGAAATGAGATCCTTGAGGCGTATGTGCGGTAAAACCATGTATGATCGTGTGAGGAATGTGGAGATCCGCAAATAGTGCAAGGCTGATGTAAGCATAATGTGTAAGATCAAGAAAGGGACGCTTAGATGGTTTGGGCATGCAGAGCGAATGAGCGAACCCAAGGAGTGTAAGAAGGAGAATATACATGCAAATGTGAATGGTAGCAGAAGTCGGGGACGCCCGAGGAAGACATGGCACGACAAAGTGAATCAGATACTTGAGTCGGGCCATGTCAAGAGTCAGAATAATAGAAGAGTATGTATGAGACGATGTATGAATGTGAATGAGGCAAGGAGTGTGTGCCAAGACCGAGTTGTTTGGCGGTCCGTCCTCTCTGCCTACCTCTGTAGGGAAACGGCGTGATGGTTAGTTAGTTAGTTAGTTTACTTTATTTGAGGCGCGTTCCAGAGTGAAAGATACTCTTAGTATCGCCCTGGTGTAATACCAACATTCAGAATTGAAAAGTTGCTTGAAAAGGCTTTGGCCGTATTTAGAGTCCAGATCTAAATAACCAGGTAATTCCCCACCTTCCTCTTTCCAATCTCCACCCCCCCCCCCCCTAGACTACTTTCAGCCTCATAACATACCCCAATTGGGGATGCCATAGTCTCACTGAATCCAGACGGTTGGGAGCAGTTGGGACTCTTGTGCTGTTTCACATTTAAAAATAATTATAAATTCCTACGCAATTACTAAGCATCTATCACTTTCTGGGTAATAAGTGATTTTTGAAGCCCATTTTCCAAAAATATGTACTCTTCGTCGATGCTTCATAAAACTTTGTTTCATAAGCTCGTAAATGGACTTGCAGACATTCTAAAAATATATAAATGAGGTTTATATGTTTTTGGTTTTGAGATAATCCTTTTTTGACAGTCCTAGGCCCGCTGGCTCCGGACTTTAGTATGCGGTATTCAGAATTCATTTTAACTAGGAACTCACAGGCGCCTACTTTGTGATTATTTTCTTTATTTCGCTGTTGTCCAGGGGCGTATAACTCCCGCATAACCTTGTAACCCTGATGGGAGGAGTTATCCTCAACCCAAATTCTTATAGACAAAGCTGTTGTGGCTGAAAGCTCAGATCTCATTGGCTCAGAGCAAAAATTGTATCTTGATCTCTCGCTCTCTACCGTAGTGACTCGTGTAACAGAAAGAGAAGCTAAGCATGTGTTATGCTCCGATAAAAAAATAACGGTAATTTCCAAGACGCCATTTCGCAGATTGAAGTCAGTTGAAGGTTTTAGCGTAAATATTTTAAATTTTCTTTCACCCATCTAAAAATAATGTTGCGTGCTAGAATTCTTCAAGGTGATAAATTAATGCCGTGTTGTGTTGAAGGTTACTCAAACGGATTCGATAATCCAGTGCTAGGAAGAAGCAGCAAGAAATACGTTTGTTTGTGTGTGCCATTTCGCGATTGAAATAAAAAATACGGTACTTTTGGGATTAAAAAATAATGCGTTGCCAACGCTTAATCTTCCAATCATCATAAAATATCCGGTCTATCTCCATCAATTGAAAGAAGGACCCGATCCCGTTGTTAAATCCAGGTACTAACCTCTCGTTCTTTGATACAATGTTCATGATTCCTGAATGTACTTCATTGGCTAATAATTTGATTAATTTTCCTTTTCAGACCTATCCGTATTCCGACGCGATCTTATACCACGTATTAGGAGACTAAAATTGCTAAACAAAGCCACGATTACATCAAACAAGTTCATTTAAACCTCTCCAGAATTACATCATGTAAGTACCAGTATTTTCAATGATGTTTGCTGACGACAAAGCTGTGAAAATTATATGAAACCCTTGCAGGAGAACTTGAATAACTTCTAGTGCTATTTTGTGTATATATTCTTGTATTTTTGTGCAAGGTCAAATTAAATCCTATTAAGTTGTTGCAGTAAGACAAAAATCCTGGGTTCGATTCCTAGTTGAGACTGTTACTTTTTATTTTTTTGTTTCTTGTTCTGTTTCATGTTTTGTTTAGATATATTAGTATTATCTTCTACTTCAATGATAAATCAATGCTCAATACATCGGTTGTACTGACCCTGTTTTGTATTACTGTCCATTGTCTTTTTGAAAATAAAAAATATTTTGATGTGTGCATAGCTGTGGGTTTTTTTTTTATTTTCCTTTTCCTGCATTCCAGTATTTTTTATTATATAATTTTTTTGGGCTAGTGAATGAACGATGTTAGCTGGGTGCAGGTATATTGTCTATGTTTGCTCTTTTTTTAAATGACCTTGAGATTTCTTTATGGTCCACCATATATTTACCTGTCTGGACCAAACGACCGTTTTATCTGTGGTCGTCTGTGGTTAAGGGGGTGACAAAATGGCGCCATACAAAAAGCCCGAAGATATCGATCTAGAGAGTGGTTCATTTATGCTGTTGTCTATGGAGATGTCAATTTACGGCGTCTCGACTCCTTTTCCTTCATACTCTTGCCACGCGTGATTGTTCGTCCGTATTTACCGATTATCGTGTTGACTGAGCAACAATTGTGTCAAATTTATAGTACCTGAGATTATTTCAATAACCATCACATTTTTATAGCAAAGTTTTTTAAAATGTAACGTTTATACTATTCAAGTGACGTTTCTTCAACAGTTTGGAACAATTAACCGCAGCGCTTCGTCTTGTACGTACATAATAAGTAGATTCTTGCTATTTTTACTAAATAACACCCAAGCTCCATAATATTGGTGCTTGTTAAAGTAATAATATATCGCTTGACATTTGATTAATCAGTTTCAACAGCTTTCGCGATGTACATATTGAGCTACACAACACGAACCGTTTAACGCGTGATATACGAGGGTGCATATGTTTGTTCATTGTTGTTTTACGGCCGCTGTCCCTGATTAAAACCAAGTAAACCTACTAAGTTTAATTAATCTTTAATCTGAGCGAAAGCGTTAACCCGATTGTTTTTAATAAATATCATTATTTTATGTTTTGCATTTACACTCAATGCCAATCATTAAAAGTGTATTTAATTAATTTCATAAACCGATGTTATATATTTTAAGTATATATATATACAACAACAACAAGTTTATTACATAATTAACAAAGGTGCTCCTTTACAAACACTAAAATCGGACTGATTATTTAATTTGTTTTTACAGATCTACTTCATTTGAGCTGTGACTAATTACCGTAATACAACAGGACGCTATCATAGTAGTTCCATGGATTGTCCCAACCCAGAGAGTGTTTCCATTAAGACGGAGCCAGGGTCCCAGGAAGAGAGCGCAGGTGAAGTGACGTATACACATGTAGAAATCCACGTCCCGGCTCTAAAAAAGGAATATTTGCAGTTTGCCGAGAATGTTCAGCCATCTAGTAAGTTGCATTGCGTATATTATAAAGTAGTTTCAGAAAAAAAACCGTATTAAAATCATATTAAAATAACCTTCGGGCTACCCAACAGATCGCTTATTCGAAGAATTTCAAGTACATACCTCCTTTTAAAGATCTGTACATTAAAATTCATTAATTCAAATCATAACGGCCGGCATAGTCCAGTGGTAACGCATTGGACTGCCATTCCGAAGGTCGCGGGTTCGAACCCGGCGTGCGCAAATAAATTTTATTTGATTAATTTGTGTTATTTCACAATTAATTAATTAAAATAATATATAGTATATTTGCGGCACGTTCCAGAGTGGAAGATACTCCCAGTATCGCCCAGGTGTAAGACCACCATTCAGAATTGAAACGTTGCTCCAAATGGCTTTAGCCGTGTTTAGTGACTAGATCTGAATAGCCAGGTACTTCCCCACCTTCCTCTTTTCCTTCCCCACTTACCTTCAGCCTCACAACATCCCCCAATTGGGGATGCCATAGTCTCACTGGCTCCAGACGGGAGCAGTTGGGACTCTTGTGAGGTATTCACTATAAAAAAAAAATAAAAAAAAATAAAATAAAAAATTTAAAAAAGTACCAATTCATAATTGAAAACCGTACTCGACTTAAATACATTTTTCCATGTCCAAAATTAAACACTTCCTTTGCACAAAATTACTATACATACCAAGGAAGAACCCTTTTCAATCAACTCCATGAGCATTTTGAAAAAATATTTTGAAGATAAATTATCAAAAAAATTAATAATTAATATTCTACTTAAAACGCAAATTCTTCTCCAAATATAGTTGTACTGGACGGGAGTCCGCACAAGACTGTAGATTTAGGCGCCGGGTCTAAACCGTGTCTTCAACCGATGAGATGCTCCTTTACGGCCGATGATGATGATTGTAGTTGATATTGTGATGAAATCTGCCTCCCGCACCCAGGCTTGGTGAATGTTGGGCACTGGGTGTGCTGTCGTCTCTGCTCGCTTCTGGTGTTGGCGGTTTTCCAGAGGAGGGCCGGCTTGTCTTGAAGAGGTAACACCAGAAGATCTTGGAGCAGCAGACTTGGCGAGGTGAGGCAGATGTTGGGCAGGAGTCACTTGTAGATAATAAAACGCTTGGTTTCGGTGGTAAAGATGAACTGATTTATTTTTAATTATGTGGCTGCTTATATTTAATTAGCCTGACTCGCGCCCGACATTGGGCTAGGAGCCCAAAAGTGGTGGGGGGTTGTACCCGCGCCAACAATGAGTTTATAGCCTCCGACAAAATGTTGCATATTCATTTTGTCGGTAGCACTGGTGATAGTAGTCGCTTAAATTTGCGAGTTAGAAAAGATTTTGAACGCTTACATGAATGACAATTACATAGTTTAAATGCATAGTAGTTATAGGAATGTGTATCTTGACAACTAGATTTTTTGTTTGTCAAGATACGACAAAAAATAAGAAATGTTTGTAAATAAATGTGTAAAAATGATCTCAAAGCGATCAAATTTGTAAAACATGTTAAGTTAGTATTTTTCCGAGGTCCCCCGTAACATAGCGCTCAGAAAGAGATAAGATTCACTATGCTACGAGGTTCCTGGATTTTTGTACACGCAAAAAAGGTAAAAAATATTGTTCAAAAATGGGTTTACATATGGGTGAAAAACAGCTTTTTTAATATCTCCTCAGCGGTAGTATATCGAAAATAGTGTTTATTTGACTACCGCCGAGGGGATGAACAAGTAAAATACATACATTTGTAACATTTAAAAATTGATTTTTCCTAGTAATTTTTACATAGAAAAAATGCTGGACATCGATCCACGCGGCAGGTAAGCCGGCGACGCGGTATCGATGCCGTTCGTAGACAAAGTTTTCAAGCGGCCGGGAACAAAATGGCCAGTGGCGGGGAGTGGTGATTTTGCCAGTGGCGTGGGGTAGGCACATTTTATAAAAGTAAAACAAATTTTATGAAATTAAATAATGTGGTCAACTACGTCCGTTACAATAGTATACATACTATTATAGTGATTTGTTTTTGGGGTATTATGCCGTGTTGCGCTACCTCCTTCTTTAGCCAACGTTTCGGACAGCATTGCAGTGACCATCATCAGGGCAGATGTGTAATTTGATATACATATGATGACATACTATATAAATATTAATACAGAATCAATAGAAGTACATTTTTTTTTATATTGTATGTAAAATGTACTGATAATAGCTACTACTAGTAGTAGTACATTTTACTTACAATATTTTTTTCTCTACTTCTCTTGATTCTACGTAAAATATAAAATGTAATATCTACAATAATATAATGTACACTCCTCTTCTAACCACAAGCTAATGCTTCTCTGGAAGAGTAGTATTAAATATTGTCACTGTAATTGTAAACCTTATTACTTATATGTACTTTTTCCTTTAATAAATTAAAAAAACACTAAAACAATATCAGTCCCTTACTTAAGTCGGTGTACATTACGTCTGTTTGAAGACGTTTGTTCATTTGTTCATTAAATTCTTTTTACAATTTTTAAAGTACCTACAGTAGACAAAATATATCAAAAATATTCAATACTTCAAATTTACAAAGAAATACAGTCAAATACTCATAACTTGCAATTCAATACATCAGCAAGATACCAGAAAACTACTAAAATCCCAAAATTTAACACTAAGCTCATTCAAAATACCTATCTTTATCAAGGCATAATTTATTTTAATAACCTTCCATTAAATTTAAAAAATATCGAAAATATTCAGGAATTTCACCTTAAATTAAAAAAATTTCCTTAAACTATTATAATCCAAAATACGTTCACTACTTACATCTAGAAGTAATATTGTTTAAATCTTGAGTTGTTTCTTAATAATTTATTTACCTTAATACTAACATGTACATAATTGAACTAGAATTCCCTCACCAAACACAAGAGCTTTGTCTCTTTATGGTGAGGAAAGGCTACTTTAATTTATATTGTTTAATATCTTGTTTATATCCTGTATACTTATCAATGTAAAAAAAAAATATTTCAAATATTAAATAAAATAAAAATTGTATTAAATAAATATTCCTGATAAATCATTAAGTTTGTTAAAGTAGATCTATTTGCCATGAACCCATGTTGACGGTGCGAGATTATTTTATTGATCTCATGCGAGAGTTAATGTTTGTGTTGAGTGTTGATATTTAAAGTCCCCACTTCTCTTCCCTCCATTTCGTATGAAATTTCAATTATTTCAGCGCTTTGCATAGGGAAAGTAGACTGCATAAAGAGAGTGGGATTTGTGCCAGCACTTTGTAAACCGTTAACTCACCTTCTGTAATTCCCGTTTTCAGAGCCCAATGGTCCCGAGTAAATCCAATGCTTTTGGTAACATTTTGGCCACTTGTTCCTGAGTGAAATTTTGCTAGGTTCCATTAGAATATTGTTAATCAAATTTAATTTGGCTCAAATCAAATATATTGTTGTTTTGTTATTGCAGGTAGTATTAATGTGGAGACTGTTCGCATAAAGGCAGAACCGGAACCCCGAGAAAAAGATGGACTGGGAATTCCTTATATGCAAATTGACATACAGCTGCCAGATGTTAAAAGGGAATGCTTAGAGCGATCTGAAAATATTACCCCATCGGCAGGTAAAATCTAATAAAGTCTGAATTCGTTTTTATATTCTTCTGTTTTCATTTTAGATATCTACTTATTGAGATTTTTTCTTTTTCAGACTTAATAAAGGACCTGAAGACGCATCCCGAAGACAAACCTTACTCGTGTTCAGATTGTAACTACTCTTGCTCATTCAAGTCAACCTTAGCACTGCACTTGCGTGCCCATTCTGGTGATAAACCTTTTTCATGTTCCGACTGCAACTATTCATGTTCTCAAAGAGGAACTTTAAATCGTCACATGCTTACTCATACTGGAGAAAAACCTTATTCATGTATCGCCTGCAATTATTCATGTTTTCAAAAGGGATCTTTAAAACTTCACATACTCACCCATTCTGGAGGAAAACCTTTTTCATGCTCCTACTGCAGTTATTCATGTTCTCAAAGGGGTGGTTTAAAACGTCACATGCTTGCCCATACTGGAGAAAAAGCTTATTCGTGTTTCAACTGCAATTATTCATGTTCTCAAAAGAGATCTTTAAAACTTCATATGTTTACCCATACTGGAGATAAACCTTATTCATGTTCCGTCTGCAACTATTCTTGTTCTCAAAAGGGATCTTTAAAACCTCACATGCGTACTCATACCGGTGAAAAACCTTTTGCATGTTCTTACTGCAACTATTCATGTTCTCGAAGGGGAGATTTAAAAAGTCACATGCTTGCCCATACTGGAGAAAAAACTTATTTCTGTTCCTACTGCAGTTACTCATGTGCCCACAAAAGATCTTTAAAACTTCACATGCTTACCCATACTCGAGAAAAACCGTTTTCCTGTTCCGAATGTAATTATAAAGGTTCACGAAAGGAATATTTAAAACGTCACAAGCTGACTCATCGTACAAAATAACCATTAATGTGATGCGATGGATGTGTATCTACTACACTACTGGTCTACTATGGAGTAGCAGAGTCCCGGGGATGTATATGTTCATGTGATGCGATGGATGTGTATCTCCTACACTATCGTTGTACTATGAGTAGCAGAGGCCCGGGATGCACGTGTTCATGTGATGCGATAGATGTGTATCTACTACACTATCGTTATATTATGAAGTAGCGGAGGCCCCGGGATGTACGTGTTCATGTGATGCGATAGATGTGTATCTCCTACACTATCGTTGTACTATGAGTAGCAGAGGCCCCGGGATGTACATGTTCATGTGATGCGATTAATGCGATGGATGTATATCTACTACACCATCGGTCTGCTATGAAGTAGTAGAGGCCCCGGGATGTACACTCCTTACACGTTTGGTGTCAGCAGGGGTCCACGGGTTGAGGTTGTCTAGGTCTTGGCGCGGATGCGTTTGCTCACCTTCTGACAGAATTAAAATTTTTGTTTTATTATTTATAATTACACAGGAGGCCCCGAGGAAAATAATTCCCCTCGGGACCTGTGTCATCTGCGTAGAGGTTTTTTTTAGGAAAGGAAGTTCTGGAAAAAAAGTATGAGGTGTGGGTAGGAATCTGGGGATCAGTATATCCAGGAGAGACGAACGTATGACCTGCTGGAGAGGTCAAAAGGTCTCCCTCAACTAACTCTCTCTCTTGATCCTGCCTGCTACGCAGATAATGGGCAGACGCTTCTGTCGCTAAGACCCGGACAAAACTTACCCCACATGAACCCGGGCACCCCTGCTAAGTCGCTAAGTGTAAGGAACCACTTCGGGTTACCAATGGTAGAGGTGTTGGTTATCCAATAAATGGTTCCCGGGGCGGCGGTACCCATATCCGCCTCCCAAAGTGTATTTTCCGAAAAATATTTTTGGTGGGTGGGGGGGGGGTAATGCTTGCGTAGGAAGACGGGACGACGCTTTATTTGCCAGCCTCGTGACTCGTTCCCTCTTCCCGCACGGCCTACAAAACTCTGCGCGGTGTATTCTCACTAAAATTTTTAACTAAATGAAGATGAATTTTTAATTGGTGTATTTATTTACTTCCTTCAAATACAAATCAATTTCGATATTTCAAACCTGAAGTGAAGACATTCTGTTATATATATACCTATTGTTATATAATATTAAAAGCGTTAAAACTTAGAATAAAAATCGTCCATATCAAATACAGTACCCGTTGAGATAAAACACAGACTTTATGTGACTGTTGTCGTCACTCTGACAAATCTCATTTTATTTGTTTTGGGGAGACCCGAAAAAATTAAACATTCAAAATTATTTTAACTATTTGCATTCCTCTTTAAATTCCTGTAGCTTTCATTGATATTTATATATTTTTAGGTACATGTTGGAGCTAACTATCGACAGAGTACGTACATTGAGGTGATCGTTGTTTTTAATATAATGGATCACATTCTGCTCTCTTGAAATAAACCATTCCCATGTTCTGAATGCAATTAGTAATGTTCTGATAATTATTTCCATAAATAATGACGTTCGTGGGCAATCTGGAAACAAGCCATTTCCATGGTATATTTTCTTGCAATGCTTAGAGAAACCATTATCTTGTTCCTCGTGAATTCACTTGTACTATTCTGGAAGGTGTCTATCGCTTCCTGGAGTACTTCAGCGATTTGTCGAATGCGCTGGTTCAGTCTCTCCTCATATAGCTTCTGATTGTGCGTGTTCCTTAGTTTTTCATTAACTCCACATAGGAAACCCCGAAGAACATAATCTCCCTGGGACCTAGTCTGTATCATTCAAAGCATCCCTGCTTGTGCTGTACAATCTGTAAATATTTATACGTTGCAATTTTTTAATCCAATATGAATTCTGTGTTGAGTATATTTACAGATATATTTTAGTAATTAGAGACGAAGGAAAGGTTAAACCACGAACTTACTGGTTTGTTAATTGGTCCTGTGAACCCGGGCGACCCCGCCCGTAGTGCCACTCACAGTGATCTATGGCAGAGGTTTTGGTTATGCAATGAATAATTCTGGTATGCCACCAGCAATTTATGCGGAAAGAAACAAGATTGGTAAACGCATTCCAGGATATAAAATAAAATAAACGTTTCCACAATAAGTACATTAGCATTTAATATCTGTTAAGTGAATATTAAAGTATTACTAACGTCTATTAGCATCTAGCGAACGCTCAGTCAAAGAACCGACTAAATACCATTCGCGTATTATTAACCAAGAGTATCGTTTTTTACTTAACTTAGCGTTCGCTCGGTAATTATTAGTGAAAGCGAACATAAAAGTGTATTTCCACATCATATAAAGAAGCAGACTAATACAAAAACGTACTAATTTACCTAAAAATATAAGATTACTTGGTTGGCACAACGAATACTTATGTAACTAAATGATTTTAAAACCTTTCAATTTACCATTAGTTATTAAATTTAAAGAATTACTTATATTATAAATAAAGACGAACATTCCCAGCTTAATAAACTGTAATCAAAAAATTCCTTCTACTACCATTTCAGGGCAGAAACGCTTCTCGTGCAATGCTGGAGGACTTAGCAAGAAGAGGAACAGACCCACAACGGCCGGTAACACATAACTTTGGTTAGGATTACTGACGAACCATTGAAGGATGTTGACTTGTGTTGAAATTTCGAGTCGCGTGTCAGCGCCCCCTCCTTCTTAGGCAAACGTTTTCAAGATATTTGCTGTGTCATCATCAGAGCAGATATAGTAATGTGCAAAGATGGAAACTACGAGACATTACCTGGCAAATACAAGCAAAAAAATACGAGCTGGGAGTTGCGCCAAAAGATTGCCTGACTTATTAACATTTTCCATGTGAGAAACAGTTCAGATGTCGAATAACTTATGTGTTATCTCCCACCTTCATTATGGGTGATTTAGAGAATCAGTCGTTCCTTTCCTTCAACCGACCCCCAAATAGCATCCTCAAATACAAAAATTAGTTGAAATAAACAGTAAAAATACGAAAGGTTCAATATCAAAGCGATCAAACTAAACTAAAACCGATAAGTCTTAATTGGTAAAATACCATCTTGAAAGCACAGGCGTCTAACATTCGAACCGGCATAGCAATGGAAGGTGCTCCGAGGAACTAGTGTCCTCGATCCCGTCGGCACTTCCAGTAGGCCAAACGTGCGCCCAAAGTTTATTTGTAGATGGTTGACATTTATCACATGGAAACGATTTGCCGGCTTCTATGTTTCCTCCCTCCTACAACGAGGGTCTCTTAAGAACCCATGTTAACTCCTTCCTCTCCTCGAAAAGAACTTCCACAAAGCATCCTCCTTGGTTTTGTGTTCAGGTTGAAGAAAAGAGAAAAGCTCACAAAGAATCAATCTGATTCTTAAGTTTTTGACTTAATTATTTCAATGAATTTTTCATTCAATTAAAGTATTCCGGGCAGCATATTTCCGTTTGCGTGTTTGGTAGACGCCTTAGCCATTCCGAAATCAATGTGTTTTTTGTAGCGACATTCCCGATCGAAACAGTGTCCATTTGAACACCAATAACGCGCGGGTTTGTAGAGCCAAAAGCCTTCCAAAGCCAAAGCCTATTTCCATTTGCGCGTTCAGTAGACAGCTACGCAATATGACATCCTATTTAGCAAATTTCTAAAAACTGTTTCCAAGGTGCAATATTTACACAGGGTATTGAAGTAATCTCTCTCAAAAACGGCGCTATTCAAATCAACCAAATATTATTATTATTACTTGATATTCAGTTCAACACGCTTTTGTGCAACGATTGTCAAAATTATACTACAAACCCGTGCTGATTTCACGATGACACAGCTAATAGCGGTCCTTCTTCTCTAGCTCACAAAAAGTCTATAACACCCCGCCCTTGGACAGGGTGCATAGTCGTCTACCGAACACGCATATGCAAATAAGTTAAACGTTTTTGGCGGTACAAATCCGTGCATTATTAGTATTCAAATGGACAAGGTTTCTTCTGGGATGTCGCTTTAACAAACCCACGTGGATTTTGGGACGGTAGAAGCGCCGACTGAACACGCAAACGGAAATACGCCTGCGAGTCTTTTCTTGAGATGGATTGCTTTCAATCGATGAATCAGAATTGGAAACTGTTAAATTGTTTCATTAAGTCCAACAATCACCTTTTTCACAGAACAACTCCTGCAAATGTGATTTATAAAGATAGACCTTTCATTTAACTTAGGCTGCTGGCCAATGGAATGTTTGATTAAATTCACGTGCCAATAACGGTTTTCCTTTTCCGCCAATTAATCGGAAAATTATTGTAACTTGTGTGTCCGCATATGTTTCTTCAGCGTGTGCCTGTGCCTCCCGCGGTAGCTGCACTCGGAGCACGGGAAGGGCCGCTCCCCCGTATGGATCAACATGTGACGCCGGAGGTTGTTCTTCTCGTTGCACTCGAAGGGGCACTGCGAACACGAGAAGGGGCGCACCGTGGCATGGCAGAACATGTGCGTCTTCAACGACACCTTGTGCCGGCACGTGTAGTCGCAGAGCTGGCACTTGATCGGCTTCGACTCCAGGTGCATCAGCATGTGTCTGCGGAGATGCACCCTCTGCGAACAGATATAGCTACATTTCTGGCATGAAAACGGTTTCTCTTTAGTGTGCGTGAACATATGGCTGTTGAGGCTGCGCTTGGTGTGACTAGTGTAGGCGCAGTGCGCGCATGCGTACGCCTTTATATCGGTGTGCGTTATCATGTGCGCCTCCAACGACGATGTCCTCTTGCACTTGTAGCAACATTTGGGGCAGTTGTAAATCTTCACTTCCACATTGTTGTGAACCTTCATATGCACTCTGTGCGCCTGTTTCGTGACGCTCAAAAACTCGCAATGCTTGCAATAGTGAAGCTTGTGGACGACCAGATAGTGTCGCTGGATGTCTTTCTTCTTGTTGATTTTGAAGTCACAGAGCGTGCAGGGAAACAACTCGACCGCCGCATGCTCACGCATGTGGCTTTGCAGCTTGTATTTGAGGTTGCACGTAAACTCGCACACGTCACAATAGAGCTGTTTGTTTTCAGCGTGGGTCTGCATGTGGAGTTTGACGCTTGTTTTGGTTCTGCCGGTAAAGTTACACTTTTGACAGGCGAACGGTTTTTCCCCGTTGTGGGAGAACATGTGGGATTTGAGGGTTCTGCTCATGGCACAGCTGAAGTCACATTCAGGACAAGAAAACGGTTTCTCTGTGGAGTGAGAGATGAGGTGGTATTTAAGCAGCGGCTGGGTCCTGCACACGTAGCTGCAGTGTGGACAAGCAAATGGTTTCTCTCCAGTATGGACTAAACCGTGGTTCCTTAGCGTTTGTTTCGAAGCGCACGAGAAGTTGCATTCATCGCACGAGAATGGTTTTAACCCGGAATGCGATAGCATGTGATTCTCCAGCCCGCGTTTCGTCCTGCTGCTATAGCTGCAGTTATCACACGGGAATGGTTTCTCGTCTGTATGCAGCAGCATGTGAGTCTTTAGGGTGCCTTTTTGCTTGCATTTGAAGTCACACTCCGAACACGCGAACGGCTTGACATCCGTGTGGATGATCATGTGCGTTGCCAGGGAACTCTCCTTCTTACAGACATAGCTGCAGTGCGGACAGACTATTTGCTTCGTGTCCGATCTGCTCCATTTGTATTTGGATAACTTCTTAGGGGCTTGGCGGGTGTTTTTGATCTCAACGTCATCGTCTTCTTCTTCTTTAATGTGGTGGTTGGAGAAAGATATCTCGCAGTCGTCGTCTTGCCTCTCGAACCAGTTCGCTACGACATAAAACATACATTACGTTTTGTACAAAAACTATCATTACTAATAGATCAGAAAATGAAAAGTGGGCCTAAAAGATGAGAAACAAGTAGAATAAATATATATCTATTCATTTGAGAAACAGAGCACGTTCCAAGATAGTGCATATGAAGAGGGACTTCTGCGCGGTCTTCTGGGCACTATTAGTTTTGGATTTAAAGACAAAATACACAGCCGAAAATAATTTCCAAATTCTAAAATCATACAAAAACTGATCCGTTAATAACGAATATTTTATAATTCAAAACATAAATCACTAACAAATAGCTCACATTCGTCGTAGGTAACATTTGCTACACATTTCAATAAAAAATAATTCAGTTTGGTTGTGTAATTTGATCTCAAATCCGAAACTAAGTTTTGTGTGAAAAAGGCCACACAGGAATTCCTCTTGAGAGGCTGTGAAATTATTTTTTAAACAATTTCCTTACCACCTTCTTCATCTGAACCGTCAAAATATTTTTCTCCTTCCACGACTTGTCCTAAAATCGCATTGGACACAGCGACGCCCCCAATTTCTTTGGAATCTTTATAATTCTTCGGCTCCACGTTCTCGAAGTCTGCTATCAGTTTGGATTCAGTTAGGTCCAGATTTCCTGTTCTGGTGTCGAAGTCAGGTAGGTTTTGTATTTCCGGATTGGTGTCGATGTTGGGTAGGTTTTGAGCTCCTGGATTGGTGTCGAAGTCAGGTAGGTTTTGTATTTCCGGATTGGTGTCGATGTTGGGTAGGTTTTGAGCTCCTGGATTGGTGTCGAAGTCAGGTAGGTTTTGTATTTCCAGATTGGTGTCGAAGTCAGATAGGTGTTGAATTCCCGGATTGGTGCCGATGTTAGATAAGTTTCGACTTCCCGGATTGATGTCAAAGTCAGGTAGGTTTTGTATTCCCGGATTGGTGTCAATGTTAGGTAGGTTTTGAGTTACTAGATTGGTGTTTATGTCGTACAAGTTTTGTATGCCCGGATTGGTGTCAATGTCGGGTATGTTTTGAGATCCTAGCTGGGGGTTAATGTCAAATAAGTTAAGTATCCCCGAGTTGGTGTCAATGTCAGGTAGGTTTTGAGTTCGTAGATTGGTGTTAATGTCGTACAAGTTTTGAGATCCCATATTGGTATCCATGTTAGCTAGGTTTTGATTTACTGCACTGGTGTCAATGTCGGTTAGGTTATGTCTTCTTAAATTAGTGTAATTATCAGGTAGGTTTTGGGTTGTAGGTTTTGATAAGTCATATCCATTTTGCATTACTTGTACTTCTCAAAATCAAGTAATCGGTGAGCTAAAACAAAAGATAAATGTTAATTTATACCTACGTGTTATAATACATAATAATAAGAAAAAAAATAGAAGACATCAATTCCCAGGTTATGAATAAGCTGACAATACTTAAATTGTTCTAACTACTATCATTCTAGTTAGAAAATACTGCTTGAGCAATGATGGAGGTGTTAATTATCATAATTATTATATTATATACTAAAATCATTTTGAAATTATTATTTTTTTTTTATATATTAATGTCTATTTAATAAGATGTGATGAGATTTACATTATATAAAAATCTATAATATTTCATTCATATAGTTTCTTCTTAGTCCTCCTCACTAGGTAGTCCTGTGCTGAGGCGGACTGGTAGATTTTTTGATTTTCTGTTATTTAGTTTCTATGATGTTTTTAGTACATTTTCTAGTATGTCTGCATCATAGACATATGAATATTAGTAGACCTGCCCTAAGTGATTAAAAGCGTATTATCCCCACTCCCCATACCGGTTCCATTGGAGCCGGCTGTGCTCGCGTATGGCCTCAAGTGAAATTTGAAAACGTGACGTCATCATTCTTGTGCGAACTATGGTCGAGGCATCATCGGTTCATTTTACGAAATAACACGGCAAAATGTTGATTTGTGCTATGAAAACTTGTAAAAATAGATGTGAAAAAAAGAATAAACCCAATTGTCGTATTACATTCCATATATAAGCATTATTTTACATTATTTTAAGCTTATTCACACCGTATTATATGGATCAGTTTTAGAAACATATACTCACATCACATCACAATGGTTGGTTGCTATGAGGTGATTTGCAAATTCGGAGAATCCATTACTGTTTAAGCATCTTAGGTGTTCAGATTGTTCCCTATTGACAAAGAGCACTCGCCTCTCAATCTCCCACCTATCCCTACCTCTTCCACTGTAGCTCAGACTGTCCACCTACCGTGATATCTACACATGTTAATTTAATTTTTAGATTTTTAATATTATACTGCCCTGATGAGGCTACGGTTGTAGCGAAACCCGGTCGGCATTAAGTATTTACCCATAAGTGATGTTTACAAAGTTACTGTTTAATTTTAAATTAAAATAATTTTATTTATGGAAAAAACTTTTGAAGGTGAGAGCCATCAATGTAATATTTAATTGTAAATATACAGAAAATGGGACACAGTTAGTGCGTAGTTTTAATAGAAATCACTGTACATCAGTTAGATAACAATGAGAAGTAAGTTTCAGTTTGCGGGAATGGAAAGAAAAATCCATTGCGGCCATTGTAATCGATGTTTAAGTTTTGAGGTTAGTTTTTTCTTTTCTTATTTAATCAGAAACATTAACGTAGTGATACTAAAATAGGTTCTTAGTTTAAGTATAATTAAAAAGTAAAATTAAAAAACCAGCCTAAAAAATCAATTTTAATATTATCATGTCAAAACATGGCGTGAAGAAAAAGCTATTGAAATGCATTATTTTCCATTTCCCGAACTGAAATACTTACTTCTTACTATTGTATATACGATTGTATACACGAAACTAAAAAAAAAAACAAATTTAATAAGACAAAGGCATTATAAAAGTTGTCGTCTATCGAATGTTGGTTTTTTAAATTGTTAATTGACAATTATTTTTCAAATGCTGAATGTAGTTCAAGAATTATTTTTTTAATTTTTTGGTAGCATTTGCGGTAATTTTTTTAATGCAAACTGAAAGCGACATATTCTCTCTTTCTAACACCATTTAAATCATATTTCTCTTCGTAATCCAAAGTGAGATAGCATAACTTTTATGAGACCGTGTCAGGAGGGATGTATGTTGTATGTGAAAAATATCTCCCCGAATTAAATAAAAATATCTCACGAAATAGTAAAGTTATACCTTTATAAATTTACTAGTGGATCCATTGCTTCGCTATTGCTATACTGTCTTTCTCGGGCGTCTCCGACTTCTTCCACCATTTACGACTGTATACCGCAACGTTACTGTAAAAACAAATATTTTTCAGCGATATCGGTCGACTACTTTTCGAATTTCGAGAGCGCAAACATACGCTGGCTGAATTTGTATATATTAAGATGTAGTTGTATAGATTAGTTGTAATAAAAGATGGTAATTTTTTACTTACAACTGATTTGGAAAAAAACCTACTGGTTCCAAAATGATGCGTTAATTATAGATTTACGCGTATATGTACGAAATTAATATGAAATAGTGCTATTTTCCTAAGCGTAAATGCAAAAAGTTATTGTTTATTGTCATTAAGTTGAATCAAAGGTTTGTTCTTTAGCTATTTAGTTTTTTTATATCCCTTTTAGCTAAACTCTTTTCCACAAAATATAAAATCAAATCATTTTTACAATTTATAACAAATATTGATTAAATTATTAGAATATTATCAAAAAATGAACATTAAACTTACTTTGTCATAAGTTCCCATCGCAAATACAAATTTTAATTAATAAAACTGTTTCCTTGTGATTTGTTGACAGTAAATGTCTTCAGGTGTAAAAAATATCGATTAAACTCAATTGCAAAATTCACAGCTAATTTTGATTTTAAAACGTTTAAAAACATAAATTACTTGTCCAGAATGGTTTTAGCAACATCAGTAAAGTTTATATATTCATTAAAATGCTTTAATTTTAGTTAAAATTGTAGAAAACTGTCGGAAAAACGATCGGGTCTTAGCCACTAGATCTGTCAGAATGGCGTCGGTATATTAACCACAGATATTGCTGAAGTTAGTATTGCCAGACTACAAAAATACTTGTACGAAAGCATCACATTTTGATTCAATGTTTGATATTTTTTGGAAATTGGTGTTTGGTTTTTTATATATCACTCCAATGTTTAAGTTAAGTTTATTTAATTGTATCCAGAGGAAATTGTTGTCTGAATCTACTATATTGCCGATAAAATTTTATTCTAAGTTTTCTTCAATAAATATGGATACTCCACCACCGATGCCCTCAGGTCGGCAGGATGCCTCGTGTTTGTAGCCTTCAATATTGATGTATGGTACGTCCGTTTCTTTGAGCCAAGTTTCTGTTAAAAGTATGATGTTGATTTTGTAGTTAATGGTTTTTAATAAGCACAGGATCTCGTCGACTTTCCCTTTCAGGCTTCTAATATTTAGATATAGGAATGAGATTGAAGTTTGGTTTTTGTTTGTTCCCAACTGTTTGCAGAGAGTTACGTCATCTACTCATGTATGTAGTTTTTTGTTTCTAAATAGTAAGTTTCGATGTGACTGGTGGTCGTCGATTGACTATTTTGTTTTTTTTTTATTATAAGATTCCATTTCGTCCATTAAATTGGTGATTTTCAATATTAAATTCATCAGTGCTGTTAAGAGAAGGTTCAGTGGTTTATTTATGGGTTAAACCAGAGGTTTCCTACCCCGTGCCCGCGGGCACCATGGCGCCCGCGGAACGATTCGTATGTGCCCGCCACTATTCGAAAGAGAAATAATTTTTTCATAAACATTAATTAAAAATGTGAATTATTTTTATTTATTTGTTAGAGTTTTAATTTTTTTGAGTGCCTAGGTTTATTAAATACGTTCGAATGTTTGCGATATTGTAAGTATGAGTGGTTCCTTTACTGACAGTACTTGTCGCAACCCAGGGGGGTATAACTCCGAGAAAAAAGTGGGTCAGAAAAAAAGACACGGTAATCTCTATGGGTAACTTGTGACGTATATTTTCCACAAACCAATACGAACTTCATGCATGTTTATAGGCCGCTGTCATTGGCCGATTTTAGGCTAGCCAATGGGTTGGCTCCGAATGAGAATTATATTGTCTATGGTTACGCCTTTTTTATAGTTTCTATCCTAGTCGATGGTGAGTATGTGTAGTAGTGACGTATATTTTTCAGTTACAGACTTTTATCTATGGCAAACATTAGGACCCATGGGCTCAGTACTAAAAACCCGAAGATATTGATCTAGTGAGTGGTTCATTTATGTCGCAACCTGTCTAGCAGCGAGCCAGACTGCACTCTTCACGCTAGTCTGGAACGCTAGTCTGGAGAGTTCTATTTGCACATCACTCCTTGTACACGCAGAAAACCCGAAGTGAACGAACGCCACAAGCTGAGCCGATGAACGCTGAAGAAACAAACACACATGGCACATGACTTTGCCAGCTCTGTCTGTCAGTGAAATCAATAAGCATGGCCCCGACAGCCAAACTGACAGTAGTCACGTGCTCGTACCGTCCCGATCGGTTCGGCGATCATCGGCTCACTTCGGGTTTTCGGCGTGTACAAGGCGTGATGTGCAAATAGCATTTCCCCACCGAGTTTGTCGATTAAAAATAGGTGGTGCCCGCCACTCTACCGATATTTTAGAATGTGCTCTAGAGTACAAAAATGTCGGGAACCCATGGGTTAAACCAACGCGTCCATCTTGCGGCCGCGGTGGCGATCAGTTACAATTGTACTTGCATAGAATTGTTCAAACCAAATGCGTCCTGCGACGCGGTAATCAGTACAGCCACAAATAAACCATTCACTATCTTCGGGCTTTTTGTACGAAACAAATTGGTCCAAAAAACATAGATATGCCAATATATAGACAGTCACATTCTCATTCGCAGCGTACTTATTATACTACTGGATATACCTAGTTAGGCAATAATATGACGTCACAATATTCACAGTTCCAATTTTCCATCGGAGTTATTCCCCCACGAGTACAGCGTTCAAACGCGCGATCTAATAATTGCAAATAATATCCAGTTTTTGTGGGTATCTACGATGTCAGAAGGAGAACAAATTATTGCTGAAGTACAAAAATATAGTGTATTATACATAACAGTTAGCTTCTAAATTTCAGATGTCTGATTTTAAAACACAATGTACTCCAATTGAGCCTAAATTGAATTTGAATAAGTCAACGGATAAATGTTTACCTAAACCTTACCAAAAACTAATTGGAAGTTTAATGTATTTAGCAGTATTAACGAGACCAGATATTGCTTATTCTGTAAGCTGTCTTAGCCAATTCAACAATTGCTATAATCATGTACATTGGAATTATCCAAAACGAGTGTTGACATATTTACAGTAGTAATAATAATAATGATCTACAAGGTTTTGTGGACAGCGATTGGGCGAGTGATGCATTAGATAGGAAATCCTATACTGGTTTTTGCACAGACATAGGAATTAATAGACAATAAGATAATGGCGAGGAGTAAATCAACTGTTGAAGAACGAAGGGGGTGAAGCTGACTGTGATTCGTCAATAAATCAATCTGACAGTAAATAGGCATCTCGCATTATAATATCACCATTTAGTTCTTAAAAGTAAAATCTGCTTTTGAATGAATAGACATTTTTACATGGGAGCGCAAATTACTCGCCACGTTATGAACAAATTTGCGAAGTCCAAATTCGGCAAAAAAATTCGGTTCTATTTTCAGAGTCGAATATTTCGTTTAAGTATTTAGTTAAGACACTTTTATAAATGTTCATAATTTACTTCCCAGCAACCAACCAGCTTTGTGTTTCGCGTCCAGACATGTTTCTACAACTGATCTATATTATACAATGTGAATATGCTTAAAATAAAGTAAAATAATGCTTATATATGGAATGTAATACGACAATTGGGTTTATTCTCTATTTCACATCTATTTTTACAAGTTTTCATAGCACAAGTCAACATTTTGCCGTGTTATTTCGTAAAATGAACCGATGATGCCTCGACCATAGTTCGCACAAGAATGTCAAGACGTCACGTTTTCAAATTTCACTTGAGGCCATACGCGAGCACAGCCGGCTCCAATGGAACCGGTATGGGGAGTGGGGATAATACGCTTTTAATCACTTAGGGCAGGTCTACTAATATTCATATGTCTATGGGTTTTTGCTTTAAGCTGTCAGGTTCAGCTATTTCTTGGCAAAGTAGAAAGCAGAAAACAGTTTTTTTGTCCAGTACGGAGGCTGAATATATTGCTTTATCTGAGGCTTCCAGAGAGCCTGTCTACTTAAGGAATTTGATGCATGAAATTACTGATACACTTTATGACTGTAGATTACTAACGCCATCTAGATATAAGAATGTAAAACTTTTAGTGATTTATTAAAAGCCGTCGGTTGCGAACAGTAAAACGTGTTTCAACAGATACCTCATATCCTCAACATAAAAACAATTGAATTCTTTTTTTCTCCAGTCGTGCGCACTTTTCCGAATGTCAAGTCGGTGCGAATGACTTTTCAATAGTAGTCGTGCACTTTGCCGGGTGCAGACACTAAACGCGTAGTTGGTGTGAACGACTTTTCAATAGCAGTCGTGCACTTTGCCGGGCGCAGACACTGAACGCGTAGTTGGTGTGAACGACTTTTCAATAGCAGTCGTTCACTTTGCCGGGCGCAGACACTGAACGCGTAGTTGGTGTGAACGACTTTTCAATAGCAGTCGTGCACTTTGCCGGGTGCAGACACTAAACGCGTAGTTGGTGTGAACGACTTTTCAATAGCAGTCGTGCACTTTGCCGGGCGCAGACACTGAACGCGTAGTTGGTGTGAACGACTTTTCAATAGCAGTCGTGCACTTTGCCGGGCGCAGACACTGAACGCGTAGTTGGTGTGAACGACTTTTCAATAGCCGTCGTGCACTTTGCCGGGCGCAGACACTGAACGCGTAGTTGGTGTGAACGACTTTTCAATAGCAGTCGTGCACTTTGCCGGGCGCAGACACTGAACGCGTAGTTGGTGTGAACGACTTTTCAATAGCAGTCTTGCACTTTGCCGGGTGCAGACACTAAACGCGTAGTTGGTGTGAACGACTTTTCAATAGCAGTTGTGCACTTTGCCGGGCGCAGACACTGAACGCGTAGTTGGTGTGAACGACTTTTCAATAGCAGTCTTGCACTTTGCCGGGTGCAGACACTGAACGCATAGTCGGTGAGAATGACTTTTCGATAGCAGTCGTGCACTTTCCCGGGTGCAGACACTGAACGCGTAGTTGGAGTGAATGACTTTTCAATAGCAGTCTTGCACTTTCCAGGGGGCAGACACTGAACGCGTAGTTGGAGTGAATGACTTTTCAATAGCAGTCTTGCACTTTGCCGGGTGCAGACACTGAACGCGTAGTTGGTGTGAATGACTTTCCAATAGCAGTCTTGCACTTTGCTGGGTGCAGATACTGAACGCGTAGTTGGTGTGAATGACTTTTCAATAGCAGTCTTGCACTTTGCCGGGTGCAGAAACTGAACGCATAGTCGGTGAGAATGACTTTTCGATAGCAGTCGTGCACTTTCCCGGGTGCAGACACTGAACGCGTAGTTGGTGTGAACGACTTTTCAATAGCAGTCTTGCACTTTGCCGGGCGCAGACCCTGAACGCGCAGGTCGCGCAAACGTTCCTTTAGTATTATCATCAATCATCAGCAAAAATACTAATTTAGATTGTGTGTCTGTCTGTAATGCTGGTTCAATTAACTTTAGAACTCGGATTTGATTTGAGATGGTAAAAGATTAATTAAAGTTCCAATTTTTTAAATCAAAGTTATGTTTTAAGGTTAGGAAATTCGCATAAATTATTAAAATAACTTAAACTACCAACCTAAAAACCTAAAAATTTATTTCTTATCCATAATTATCATTGAATCGCTGTCAGCCCTGAATTGTTAATGCCAAGTTGCGATGCCTACTCAGCCATTCCAAGTACAATCATTTTTTTGGTAACAATAAACTCACTACTGACTATTATCATAGACACCCTCATACTTCGACTTTTGACAGGTCTTAAACAAGCCTAGTATAAATTAGTTCAACTATTGTTACACTGGTATATTTTTCTTTTGAACTATGCATTGTCTTACAGCACTTATATTAATAACTGCATCACTTGCAATACTGTTTTTGTGTACACATTAATTGTTCTTTAATTTATTGCTATTATTATCCTGTTTACCACTGTGCGCTTGTAATTCGATTATCACTGTAGGTATTGTAAAAGCCATTTTATGGCGTTTGAATAAATAAATAAATAAATAAATAAAACAAGTACTATTTTAGAATCTAGATAAAATTATTTTTCCGATGCATGCAATTAAAAAAAAAACTATTTCTAAATATATATCGTCAAAAAAATTATGTATATCCGCATGATAGAAAAAAATACTTTTATGAAATATATAGTACGCCGTTATAACGCCAAATTATTTTACTTTGCGGACGTTGTTCTTCTATTCCAACAAACCAACACTATTATTTAGTTTTTGAGACGAGTATTGCTTTGTTCTTTGTCCACAATGTTCCAGGCGAAAGACTCAATGCCATTATTTGGTTGAAAATAATCTGGAACAAACCAATACGAAAGAAAACTGTTAGACTGTTGCAAACTTCTGCAACTCATAAACTTACGAATACCTACAATAACAACACGACAAAATACACTATTCCACTGCAACACACATAAGCGCAATTACATTGCAAACTCCCCAATACAACGGTTTCACACTATGGGAAACCAATACTTAGGTGATGTCGATATATTTCATATTAATTTTGTGGATTACGTAAAAGACTTATTTCAATACTTTTCCTAAATGGAAGTTATATTTTTGTAAACCAGTCAAAACGCTGTATTTTTTAATTATGTTTTTGTTATTTTTAATTTTGTTTCTTGCATACATTATTTTTTAATGTAATTTTATTTTTATTATTTCTTTCTTATGTTTCAAAACTGTCATTAAAATTGTACCACCTACATGTAAAAGCCCTCTGGGCGTTAAATAAATAAATAAATAAAACCAGGAACATTGTTTATTGTTTTGTTCTACAAACAAACAGACGTAATACATTGTAATTTTTTTTTGTGGAAATGGAATAAAAATACTCCAAAAACGTTTTCAATTTTAAAGCTATGTGGACAGAATATGTACCTAATTTGTTATTTATTCATATTTATTTAATTATTTAACTTTTGTACACTGTTTAAACGCTTTTACACTTGTTCCAAAGTAATCCTGTGCACAGTACTAAGCTTCCCGGAGAGATTTTCAGAGAGGATATACTGACGAATGAGAAGGATGTCATACTTATATGTGCGGTCGGCTTTGTGAAAACACGCTACACTAAGCTATATATAATAATAATTGGTTGCTTGAAATATTAATTCAAATTGAAAATATCTCCCAAATAAAAATAAATGCCGCCAACGGGAATTGAACCCGCGCCTTCTGATGTCCAGTCAGGTGCTCTGTAACCACTGAGCTATGTCGGCTTATTTCCAACCCGCCAAATGATTCAATAAGTACTAATACCCCAATCAACAATTACTGCTTATTAAATTTTTTCCACCTGTAAACAACCAGCTTTATTTATGTAGGAAAGGCTTTGTTAGTGCTAAATTTCTCACTAGATGGCGTCGAGACATATTATATCTTCATTTATTGGTGAAATATTTTTGACTTATTTTTTTTTTATGATATAATGTTTATAAGACAAGGTTTTATGCATAGCACAAAGGATAACAAATAATTATAAGCAATTATTAGGTTACAGAGCACCTGACCGGACATCAGAAGGTACGGGTTCAATTCCCGTTGGCGGCATTTATTTTTACTCGGGAGATATTTTCAATTTGTAGTGATATTAATTATTGCTTATAATTATTTGTTATCCTTTATGCTTTGAATAAAACCTTGTCTTATAAATATTAGTTTATCATAAAAAAAAAAAACTACATATTATAGTCCGACGAAGTGTCCCTGATGGGGTATGCAAATAGGATAGAAGACTGAATAATGAAAATCTGCAAGAAATAAAAAATTAAAAACTGGAAAATTACGAAAACTTTTTTTAAATCAAATAAAATGAGAAATTAAAAACTATTGAAACCAAAAAGTTTAAAAATTTCGAAATTAAAAAAATTCTAGCATCGAAACAAAATAATTTCGAGACGAAAAAGTTTTGAATCTGAAAACTTTCTACCATCAATACCAAAAATTCCTAAAATACATATAAGTTCCGAAACCAAATATATTAATGTATTCATTCTTGACGTTTCGGCTCGATCAAACATGTTGACTTGGAACCACGCCCGTCGTTGCGTCCACACGCTCGAGTCACTCTACACAAGACACTATAGATATACCAGCAAGACGCTCAGTCAAATTGTAAATTTTTGTCAAACATCGAAGCACGGTTCTTGATTCTTTTTCGCATCGAGCGAGCGAGTACACACATTGAGACATGTTCAAAAGAGCGTGAAGTCATCGAGCATAAACGAGCGTGGGTTTAACGGTTTCTGTTTTTTATTTACTGGATTTTACTGAGTTTTTTATGAATTTCGTTAAAATGGTCCGTAGAACAAACCAATATACGTCTAGCAATTTGTTAATAAATTAATTTGATGGTATACTGGCAACTGGCAATGTATTTAGTCATCAAAAATATAATCTGCACTCGAATTACTGTCCTTTTAGTGCGCAAATTGATGGCTGCGTAAAAAACCCATATCCCAAATCAGGTAAACAAAAGTTAATGGATGGTTCCAAAATATAATATTTCTTATGTGTTATAATTTACCCACCTCACACATTTTTAGCTTCGCTATGCCAGGCGGTTCAGATCATACTCAGAAATGTCCCACAATGGACATGGCTGCAACACGCTGCCTTACTTTTCTGTGCAGAATTTGGTTATTTCAATGTGCACTCTTCAGCAGACAATGTACGTCTACTGGACGTGAGTCCGCACAAAACTGTAGATTTAGGGCGCCCCTTTACGGTCGATTAAGTTTGAGACTTGCAAAAGATTTTGCAGGCTTGCCTGTATTACATTTACATGGTTTTATGACATAATAGTTAATACAATTTGTATCTTGACAACTAGATTTTTAGTTTGTCAAGATACGACAAAAAATAAGAAATGTTTGTATGTTAAGTTTGTAAATTTGATCTTGAAGCGATCAAATGTGTAAAAGAGGTTATGATAGTATTTTTCAGAGGTTCCTCGTAACATAGTGCTCCGAAAAAGGAAAGATTCACTATGCTACGAGGTTCCTGGATTTTTGTAGAGGCAAAAATGTAAAATCAATGCTAAAAAATGGTTACATTGAAATCGTTAAAACGGCATTTTTAAATATCTCCCCAGAGGTAGCATATCGAAAATAGTTTTTATTTGACTACCGCTGAGGAGATGTACAAGTTAAAACAGGTATTGGCAACATATTTGTAAAATTATAATTTGTTATCAAAAATTTGTATGGAGAAAGCTAAAGATCGATAAATCGGAATACGCTCCAAATGATAATCTAGTCTCCTTCAACGGAAGCAATCTTCCGAACAGGCCTTCCATTGATATGCTTGGTGTAACTATAAGTGACCAGCTCAGGTACGGGGGCTCCATCGAAGCCAGAGTAAAGTTGGCCTCTCAGAAGCTGGGCGTACTGTACAGGGCCCGCAGATACTTTAATAGTACACAACTGCTGACCCTGTACAAATCGCAAGTGCGCCCTACTGTCGAATTTGGCAGCCATCTCTGGTCTGGAGCCCCTAAATACCTGAAAAAAACCCTTGACTCTGTGCAGAAACGGGCGGTCCGTTGGATAGATTCCCCAATCTTAACAAATGGACTGCAATCTTTAGAGCACAGGCGTCAGGTAGGTATGCTGTCCTTGTTCTATCGGTATTACAATGGAAGATGCTCTGAGGAACTAGCGTCATTGATCCCTTCGGCACCGGTGCGTAGTCGGGATACACGCCAAACGCGCGCCCAACATTTGTACACGGTTGACATTTGTCACATGAGAACGGGTCGCTTCTACGATTCGTTCTTAAGTTCAACAGCTCGGCTGTGGAACGAACTGCCGGCCTCTGTGTTTCCTCCCTCCTACAACATGGGACTCTTCAAGACCCATGTTCACTCCTTCCTCTCCACAAAAAGACCCTCCACACAGCATCCCCAAAGATAACATAGGCCCTGAGGGAAATTATTTTCTTCAGGGCCAATTATTTGCTAAGTACAATATTCTTTCTATAGGATGTGTAATGTAAAAAAAAAACTCAATAATTTAGATAAAATTCAATTTATTAGAATCATTAAAAATTAATCAATTTCTCTCATTTTATAAAATAAAAATAATATGTTTAACTATTTCTATAAGCGTGTTTTTTTTATATTTTAACAAAAATAACCTAAAACCAATTTATATTTACAAAAATATCTTATTTTAACATTATTAATTATGGCAGTAGTAATTTTAATTTAAAACTCCCGACAGACTATTTCCTGAGGGAACAAAATGACATCATTATAAATTATTTACAAAATAAAAAATGTAGATCATTTTAATAAAAATATTTTTAAATTTACAGAATATAAATGTATTATTTTTTTGATGTCAGAAAATTTTCTCAGATGTAAATAAAAATATTTTTCAACCACTTTTTTTTTTCAACATAGTTAGAAATATGAAATAACGGGTGTGAGAAAGAGAAAACACCAAGCTTTATACGCAAATATAGAAGTTAACCACAAAATAATAAAAATGTACACTTCTTTTATACCAAAGTCTCCGAGCGCAATTTGAATTTTTTTTTATATAATTTTGCCATTTTTTTACGAGTTATTTTCATATGAAACAATAAAAAATTGAGTTGACAGCAATTTTTATAAAACATTTGTCTAATGAAATGCGTTTTTTTTCATCATCAATCATTTTAGTTCAATGTGTAGTGTGTTTGATTTCAAAATTTTAATATGTTTATTTCTAATAATTAAATTTGAAAGCATTTCAAAAACAATTTTTAATTTTTGGATACATTTCAAAATATTCCAATAAAATATACACAAATTGTCTGACTTTCTGACAGCATTTTTAAGAAATATAATGATGATAAACATGCCAGAATCCTGAGGGGAATTTATATTTTAAGACAAGAATATTCATAGCAGTTAAAGATTGGTTTCATAAATGAAAAATTCAACAATATTTCAAATAAATTTTACTGAATAAATCCATGTAATTGTGATCTATTATACTTGAAGAAATTTTCGCCTCCTAGGCCCTAAACAGGTAGATTAAAATGAATATTTTTTAGAAGAAAAAAAACTAACCATAACATTGCTTCAAATCACATTATATTATAGAAATGATCGAAAAATATTTTGTGCAAAAAAAGTATATACCTTTGTACGAAACAATTTTTTTTTTAGCCTTACCATTTCAGAATAAAACATTTTAATTAAGTTTAAAACTATATTAAAGAAAAAAAATCCCGATGACATAACAAACATAATTTAGACTTCTTAAATTCATTCAAACGTTCATTCACGCATGACAAAGATAGACATTCAATGAATATGTGTGTACGAATGAAATAGATGTAGCGTTTATGTACTTAAAAGTTGCGGCAAATACTACATTTACTGATGAATACGGAACGCTGTATGAGACTAAGAATAAGAAGGAATTACAAGTTCTTTTTACAATGGTGCGCTAATAACTTGCTGCGAAAAAAGTTGCATACGGCCCATACGACGCGGACGTTTAGGCACTCATTTACGCAATTTGGTTAAAGATTCGCACACGGTGAAGCATTGCGTCAGGATGACAACATTATCTATGTTAATCTCTATAATTTGTCTATGTTTTATAATGTCATTACAAAAACCCCAATAAATTTGACCACAAAAAATCAAAAATGATTTTAAAATAAAATTACTGAAAATTTCATAAAAAAAAAATATATATAAAAAACATCTCTCTAACGTTAAAGTAATAATTATTTTGAAATATGTGAAAAGAATCGAAATTAATAATGGGTAATTTTTTATTTACAAATAAAAATTTTGAACAAATAATTAAAAATCGATATATACATGCAAACATTCAAAAATTTTATACAGTGTAACTCAAGTGATTAAGCGAAATGGCTGGGTGACATTTTTCAAATAAAACTTAATTTTGTATTTGACGCCAAACTACCTAAGCGATGATACAGAATGACTAACGTAAACGACGCTACCTCACTAGACCTAATTTGTAAACATATATATTTTAGAAATTCCACCATTTTGAACTTATACTGCTAATGCGAATTTTACCTGTTGTCAAGAATATACTTGATTATTATACAATTCTCTTAATCCTATACATTATAATTCTACAATATGGCAATCATACAATTTGAACTTTTCATTTCAGATCTCAAATAAAACTAAACATATTCCAGTATTAAAACTGAGATAAGCCGTAATTTGGCCTAAGCGCACAACTCGGCTGTTTCCAACGTAAGTTAAGCCAACCAGTAATAATGTTTTCTATTGTTGATAATATTTACAGCAAAACTTTCTTATAACACTTTCCTAGGGATCGAAAAAATGTAACTTCCTAAGAATGGAAACATGAACCTTATAAGGTTTCATTGTTATTTTGATTTATTATTCTATAATGTATTTACAGTAAATCACTAGTTGTTCAATATTCACAGTGAAACCCTTATAATCTTGATTTAAAGTGCTTGTTTTACAATATATTTACAGTGCAACTCTTGTTTATTCTCAAATATTCACAGTGAAACCGTTTTCTTTTGATTTAAAGTGGTTGTTTTACAATATATTTACAGCGAAACCTTTATTTATTCTCAGATATTTACAGTTGAATCGTTTTTTTTTTATTTAAAGTGGTTATTTTACAATGTATTCACAGTGGAAGTTTTATTTTGATATAAAGTGGTTGTTTTACAATATATTTACAGTGAAACCTTTATTTATTCTCAGATATTCACGGTTAAATCGTTTCCTGTTGATTTATAGTGGTTGTTTTACAATATGTTTACAGCAAAACCTTTATTTATTCTCAGATATTCACGGTTAAATCGTTTCCTGTTGATTTATAGTGGTTGTTTTACAATATGTTTACAGCAAAACCTTTATTTATTCTCCGATATTCACAGTTGAATCATTTCCTTTTGATTTTAAGTGATTATTTTACAATATATTCACAGTGGAACAGTTTTATTTTGATTTAAAGTGGTTGTTTTACAATATATTTACAGTGAAACCTTTATTTATTCTCCAATATTCACAGTTAAAACGTTTTCTTTTGATTTAAAGTGGTTGTTTTTCAATATGTTTACAGCGAAACCTTTATTTATTCTCCGATATTCACAGTTAAAACTTTTTCTTTTATTTAAAGTGATTATTTTACTATTTATTCACAGTGGAACAGTTTTATATTGATTTAAACAGGTTGTTTTACAATATATTTACAGTGAAACCTTTATTTATTCTCCGATATTCACGGTTAAATCGTTTCCTTTTGATTTTAAGTGATTGTTTTACAATATATTCACAGTGAAGCCCTTAAAATATCGATTTAAAGTCATTGTTTTATAATATATTTACAGTGAAACTCTTGCTTATTCTCCAATATTCACAATGAAACCTTTTTCTTTCGATTTAATGTGGTTGTTCTACAATATATTTACAATGATACTTGTATTGGTCATTAATATTTATACTGTAACCCTTATTATTTCGATCTGTCGGGGTTTGTTTATAAATTATTTACAACACTACGCTTATAATTTTGATTTAAAGTCGTTTTTATAAAATATATTTCTCGTTTTTCTTCAATTTTCTCAGTGAAACCCTCGTTGTTCATCAAAAATCACAGCGAAACTTATTATATCAATATGTTCTTCAAAATCTTTCAGTAAAAATTATGGACGTTCACTAATATTTAGTTGTTTTTCCATATTCATTGTAAAACCCTAGATTAAATCTATATGGGTTGTTTTTCGATATATTCACAGTGAAACTCATTATTTTGATTTAAAATGTTTGTTCTACAATATATTTACAGTGAAACAATACTTCTGCATTTGATCTAGAGGGTTGTTATTCAATTGGCTCAGTGAAACCATTTTTTTTCTTCAATACTCACAGTGAAACCCTATTATTATATCCTATAGCGATTTTTCTACGAGATATTTACAGTGAAACCTTGAAATAGTGATTATTTCTTATTGGCTGGTCATTTCCAGATACCTCCAACGTCGGGTGTAAGTTTTAAGCGTAAAATCCTAATGTGACCTGTGACTTAAATTGGTTTTTCTACAACATGTTTACAGTGAAACCCTGATATAGTGATTATTTCTTGATGGCTGGTCACCCTTCAATGGCGGGTGTTTGTGTTTGAAGTGTACCGTTTATGGAACTAGTGGTTATGATCGCTGATGCCATCGTCTGCACGGCCTAATGGTTAGGTCTGGAAGGGATGTCTGGCGCAGGCGGCTGTACTAGTGGTTGTGTCTGCGCTGAGCGTTGGCCCGGTGCAGACGCATGGCGGGCAGGTGCTGTGGGTCCAGCATGGCAGTGTACCCGCCGCAGATGGCGGGGTGCCTCCTGTGCAGACGGCAGTAGCCCCCGCGCAGCAGGTACAGCTCGGGATGGCGCAGGCGGGGGTACTCGCTGGCGTGCAGAGCCCTGTCCAGCTGACGGAGGTAACGGCATCTGGAAATTTTAATAATTTTACTATTAGTCATAGTCTATTTTGTTAACGGCATATGACAAAACAGAACATTAAAGAAGCCTTAATATTCCAAAAATCATTAGCTTGTATCACATAATCCCACGATAACGGTTAGATTAGCCTAGGACAGATCATCTTAGGTTAGGTTAGGCTGTACTGGATTGGTGTCGTTTAGGTTAGACTAGAGGCCACCAAACTACAACGCATTTACAGATTGTGTTGTGTACTCACAAGTTGGGCCCCCGCTGCGTGCTGAACTCGCAGTGGAAGACGAGCACCTCTCGGTGGGGCGGGACATCCATCGCGGGTGCGGACGGCACCAGCCTCTGACGCACCATCTCCTCTGTGTACAGATTCAGCGCACCGGGGATGTGACCGCCTTCAAACTCATACGGGTAGCGACAGTCGATTATCTAACAAAAATATAATCTATATAAATAAAAATGTTAATGTTCGTTTGTTCAAAATCATAAATCTCTGAAAGTTCTTCATCGGTTGCTTTGAAATTTTGACACAACGTTGCATTCAAATACGCGTGTGTTTTTATATACCTATATTGTATAGATGTCACTTGCGACAGGTAAAAACATCCTTTTTTTTAAATAGCGCCATCTTTTGGACGTAAAACCAACACGCATTATTGTTTATCAAACTGCAAACAGACAGACTGAGCTAGTTATTAATAAACGTGATTGGCAGACGTTGACGATTTCACATTTGAAAAAAGAATATTCTCACATCTCCAAAAATGACAATTTCACATTTGAAAAAAGAATATTCTCACGTCTCCAAAAATGACAATTTCACATTTGAAAAAAGAATATTCTCACATCTCCAAAAATGACAATTCCACATTTAAAAAAAGAATATTCTCACATCTCCAAAAATGACAATTCCACATTTAAAAAAAGAATATTCTCACATCTCCAAAAATGACAATTCCACATTTGAAAAAAGAATATTCTCACATCTCCAAAAATGACAATTTCACATTTGAAAAAAGAATATTCTCACATCTCCAAAAATGACAATTTCACATTTGAAAAAAGAATATTCTCACATCTCCAAAAATGACAATTTCACATTTGAAAAAAGAATATTCTCACATCTCCAAAAATGACAATTTCACATTTGAAAAAAGAATATTCTCACATGTCCAAAAATGACAATTTCACATTTGAAAAAAGAATATTCTCACATCTCCAAAAATGACAATTTCACATTTGAAAGAAGAATATTCTCACATCTCCAAAAATGAAAATTTCACATTTGAAAAGGAACTATGAAAATTCGCGGCTTCCAATGTGCAATGTTTTGCTTGAATATATTAATTCTAAAGAGAAAAGGAACGTAGACTCTATTTATATACCTCAATTAACAACTTTACGAAATATAAAAATACAAATAACAAATAAGTAATTTCTCAGTCTATTATATTTGTGTTAGGTGTATTGTGTCATTTACGGAACTCCTAAATGTTGACTTGAGGTAAATGGAGGTCCGTTCGTATGTACCCCCATTAGAATCTCGTGGACCCCCAAATGTTTTTCTCGCTGAGATAAACCCCCAGCAAGCCGATATCGACCCCTGGGGCCATATAGACCACTTTGGGAACCTCTGAGTTAGAGGAATATAAGTCCCAGATAATTAATTTACCCATTAATATGCGTATAGAGGGGTGTACCTTATAGCTGGCCACCTGGTGGCGGAAACCCCCAGCGATGAGAGTGGCGAGGGTGTCGCCGCTGATGGACTTGAGATCCTCGTGCTCGCTCTCCGCCAGCGGCAGGACGTACGGCTTAGAGAAGTCTCCGATCAAGTCCGGCTCCGAAAAGGCTATAAGAAAAACCAACCGTCAGTATTAGCACAAATTCCACTTTTAATATACAGTCAATTCCGCATGGGATGCATCGAGCCAGGAACATTTTGTCCCAATTAAGCTGCTGTCCTAATTAAGCGTCTGTCCCAAATAAGCTCTGTCCCAAATAAGCGTCTGTCCCAAATAAGAGTCTGTCACAAATAAGCGTCTGTCCCAAATAAGCGTCTGTCCCAAATAAGCGTCTGTCCCAAATAAGCGTCTGTCCCAAATAAGCGTCTGTCCCAAATAAGCGTCTGTCCCAAATAAGCGTCTGTCCCAAATAAGCGTCTGTCCCAAATAAGCGTCTGTCCCAAATAAGCGTCTGTCCCAAATAAGCGTCTGTCCCAAATAAGGGTCTGTCCCAAATAAGCGTCTGTCCCAAATAAGCGTCTGTCCCAAATAAGCGGCTGTCAATAATATTGATAACAGATACTAACATCTGGCCAGTGCCATCTTGATGCTGGCCTCGTTCTCCGAGTGTGCGCGGTGCAAGGCTGGGCGCTCCGCCCTCCGGCGCTTCCCCCCTTCCCCCAGCGCCTGCCCCCCTTGGCCCGGCAGCGCTAGCGGGCTGGTGTCGCCTGCTCGCTTGCAGCCCGCCAGAGACAGTGACATGGATTTGCGCAGGGCGGGGCGACGAATCACGCAAGGAGACAGCACCGCGCGCGGAGATTCTTTCTGTAAGAAGAACAACGACTTATAAACTTTATACAAAATATGTGCGCGATCCATATTTGATTCCAGAGACTCATTTGAGAAATACCTTGGAAAGACCGGCAGAATATATGGAGATAAACCCATGGAACTTAACGAAAGATTATCAACTTTAACCTCTCAGACAAAGACATTTATTTACTATGTGTTCCTTTTAAAACTGTCAAAACGTGATAATTTTTGTGTTATTTACGAGTTTTACTAAAAGCTTCATAACTCACGTTTTAGGAAACGTAGCCTCATTCTAAAATATGTTTTGTAAAGATTATGAAATCCACTATTGCATTGTGTTGTTATAAGTAAATATATGCGTTTCTAAATATACATTTTATGAAAACGTCAAAAATATGTAAGAATCGCTTACCATTATTTCAAAGCCGTGAAAAATGTACTTTTTTCTGAGTATCATAAAGAAATAACACTTTATATATTGAAGAAATATAATTAAAAACTATTAGTCACCTCAAAATATTAACCATCCAAACTAAAATATTTTTAATAAATTATTTAGAAACGCAATAAATTATGAACGAACAAGATGACAGATTCAATCGGCTTAGATAATGCACCTCTACGTTCCATAGATATTCTTGAATACAGACGCGTAGCGTTATTCATTATCGATACTCTGTTTTTTAAATCATGGCAATCCGTATACTAGTGATGGAAATAAATCGATTTTTGTAAAATCTCGCGCGTTTACGTGAAAAGACGTTCTAATGTCTTGACCGCTATTATCATATTTACGTCTTTTGACGTTCTAATGTTCTGAGTGGTTAAAAGGGATGACTTGATTGAGATTGATTTTTTCTGGACATCATAATTGCCCTGGCATCCAGCAAATATATATATATCTCCAGGTTAGCATCGAATCCTAGGAAGCATAGTTGAAACACGGAATCAACTTCCACTACTGATATAAACACCTACAAGTAAGTCCCAACGGAGAAGTTCCGAAGACACAGTGAAATTTCGTGGAATTTTGGAATGCTCCCGAAGTATCTAGAATGTGCTACATACAAGGATTTCCAATAAGAGGTGTTATTTTGAATAGCCCACTATTTCGGTAGATGTTACTTTTGAAGCTATCATTTTTTTACATTTGACAAGTAGAAACTACGCCATTAATAAAAATGGAACGATACACGCTTCAACAACGCATTGAAATTATTAAAATTCACTTGAGTGAATCAAATGCAAATCATCTTGAGTGATGAGGCCCATTTCCACCTCGGTGACTTCGTCAACAAGCAAAATTGTCGCATCTGGGGCTCGGAAAACCCAAGAGTTATAGTTGAAAAGCCTCTCTATCCTCAACGTGTGACTGTTTGGTACGGTTTATGTTCCGGCGGAGTCATTGGATCTTACTTTTTCGAAAATGAGGCTGGAGAAACAGTTACGGTAAATGGATTGCGCTATCGAGAGATGATTAATGATTTTTTATGGCCGGAATTGGATGGTATTGATCTGGACAACGTTTACTTTCAACAAGACGGCGCTACGTGCCACACAAGCAACGAAACTATTGATCTTTTACGATTGAATATCAAAATAACACCTCTTATTGGAAAACCCCGTATTTCTTTTTTATGAAGTTGACGTAAAAAGAAATATAGATTTAGAAATAAGATAAAATTATAATTGTAATAATTAATGTTTGCATTTTAAATAAACATTGATGTTTCTAAAAAATATATTTTTAATATCAAACCAGAAAATGTTAACAAAAAAACTTTTTAGGATTATTTGACTCGAAACGTCCATAATTTTTAAAGAATTCGATATTTAGAAAACACATTCCTTTTGTGTAGGAAATTATTAAAGAAACTGACATTTCCCTTTTTATGCCATTTATACAATGAAAATTATAAATAATGTTTTATACTTGTCAACTGTCAATGAAAAAATCCGGCCAATTTGTAATCATGCACTTTGACAATTTTTAGGATTTTTATCATAAAATCAGCCTTTTTTTTATTTTTATATTAACTCCACACAGGAGGACCTGAAGAAAATAATTTCCCTCAGGGCCTATGTCATCTTTGGGGATGCTGTGTGGAGGGTCTTTTTGTGGAGAGGAAGGAGTGAACATGGGTCTTGAAGAGTCCCATGTTGTAGGAGCGAGGAAACACAGAGGCCGGCAGTTCGTTCCACAGCCGAGCTGTTGAACTTAAGAACGAATCGTAGAAGCGACCCGTTCTCATGTGACAAATGTCAACCGTGTACAAATATTGGGCGCGCGTTTGGCGTGTATCCCGACTACGCACCGGTGCCGAAGGGATCAATGACGCTAGTTCCTCAGAGCATCTTCCATTGTAATACCGATAGAACAAGGACAGCATACCTACCTGACGCCTGTGCTCTAAAGATTGCAGTCCGTTTGTTAAGATTGGGGAATCTATCAAACGGACCGCCCATTTTTGCACAGAGTCTAGGGTTTTTTCAGGTATTTAGGGGCTCCGGACCAGAGGTGGCTGCCAAATTCGACAGTAGGGCGCACTTGCGATTTGTACAGGGTCAGCAGTTGTGTACTATTAAAGTATCTGCGGGCCCTGTACAGTACGCCCAGCTTCTGAGAGGCCAACTTTACTCTGGCTTCGATGGAGCCCCCGTACCTGAGCTGGTCACTTATAGTTATACCAAGCAGAGCCTCTAAAGGAATATGATGTTTGTAGCTAGTAATGTCATTCAGAGCTCTGTCTGTATATAATAAATGGATTTGTATTTACATCATTTTCCTTGATCTCCCTCTGAATAAGGTTACTGAATCCCTGCGGCAAGTGGCCCGGCTCCCCGCTGTCTCCTTCCAGAGTATCTTCCTCTTCCGACAGGCAGGAGGAGCCCACGGAGCAGGTGGAGAGCGACGGGAAGAGACGAGAGCGCCGAGAGCCGAGCCCGCCGCAGGAGACGGGGAGGTTGCGGCTCAGCGGAGAGTCGGATGCGGCTTCTGAAATAAGACACAGAATCAGCTAAAGGTTAACCACTCAGAACATTAGAACGTCAAAAGACGTAAATATGATAAAAGCGGTCAAGACATTAGAACGTCTTTTCACGTAAACGCGCGAGATTTTACAAAAATCGATTTATTTCCATCACTAGTATACGGATTGCCATGATTTAAAAAACAGAGTATCGATAATGAATAACGCTACGGGTCTGTATTCAAGAATATCTATGGAACGTAGAGGTGCATTATCTAAGCCGATTGAATCTGTCATCTTGTTCGTTCATAATTTATTGCGTTTCTAAATAATTTATTAAAAATATTTTAGTTTGGACGGTTAATATTTTGAGGTGACTAATAGTTTTTAATTATATTTCTTCAATATATAAAGTGTTATTTCTTTATGATACTCAGAAAAAAGTACATTTTTCACGGCTTTGAAATAATGGTAAGCGATTTTTACATATTTTTGACGTTTTCATAAAATATATATTTAGAAACGCAAATATTTACGTATAACAACACAATGCGATAGTGGATTTCATAATATTTTAGAATGAGGCTACGTTTCCCAAAACGTGAGTTATGAAGCTTTTAGCAAAACTCGTAAATAACACAAAAATTATCACGTTTTGACAGTTCTCAAAGGAACACATAGTAAATAAAAGTCTTTGTCTGAGAGGTTAAAACAATCAGTCTTTGTTTGACTTGGTCGTGCCACGTCTTCTTCGGGCGTACTCGACTTCTTCAACTATTCACTTCCAAGTGATACATCGTCCTCAAAATCATTATTTGATTTGACTTTTATAGCATTTACTTCAAGTAATATCATAAAATCACATTTTACTGTTAAAAAAACTACATTATATCGACTTCATATCTCCTTCCAAAGTCTTCCTCGGGCGTTCCCGACTTCTTCTAAACCCTCCTGGCACAAATAAGAACAAACTTTTAAATTTTCAGTGATATTGGTCCAGTAGGTTTGGAGCCTGTACTCCCGTTGTAACTAAAAACACAGCGTCTTCCTTGAGACTCTCAAGGAAGACGTTGTGTTTTTATTTACCACGGCAGTGCAGGGCACAAAGAAACATTTATATAGTGTGCTGTACATACCGCTACTGTGACTCGTGGAACTGTGGGTGGGTGGAGTGGGGGTGGTGAAAGAGAAGGACGACGACTGGTCCAACAGGTCAAAGTTCAACATGCGCGTGGTCTCAGTGCGCGCCGGCATTCGACGCCAGACCTTCTGCAATGTTCAACATCAATTTATTCAACACTTCTAATTAATTAACTAACTAACTAACCATCACGCCGTTTCCCCGCAAGGGTAGGCAGAGAGGACGGACCGCCAAACAACTCGGTCACACCACACACTCCTCGCCTCATTCACATTCATACATCGTCTCATACATACTCTTCTATTATTCTGACTCTTGACATGGCCCGACTCGAGTATCTGATTGAGTACTTGATCGTGCCATGTCTTCCTCGGGCGTCCCCGACTTCTGCTACCATTCGCATTTGCATCGTATATCCTCCTTACACTCCTATCTTCGCTCATTCGCTCTACATGCCCAAACCATCTAAGCATCGCTTTCTTAATCTTACTCATTACGCTTACATCAGCCTTGCACTCTTTGCGGATCTCCACATTCCTCACACGATCAAACATGGTTTTACCACACATACGTCTCAGGGATCACATTTCAACAGCATTCAATCTACTTTCATCCTTTCTTTGCCAGTTCCAAGCCTCACTTCCATACATCAGGGTAGGTACCAGCACTCCATTGTGGACTGCTAACTTCGCTTCTTTGGACAATTTTTTGTTAGCGCCAACTGCGTTCAGTCCTCCATGAATGGAGTTACCTGCATTTACTATTCTTTCAATATCTCTGTCAGCCTTCCCATCTCTCTAGAACATACTTCCTAAATCCACAAACTCATCCACCTGCGACAAGTATTCCTCATTCACAATTATATTGCACACTGTTTTCGTACTCTCTCTTTCAAACACCATTACTTTAGACTTACTTTCATTCATCATTAACTCATTCTTCATGCATACTTCGTTCATCCTAGACACGAGAGACTGTAGATCATCTATACTATTAGCAATTATTGCACCTTTATTTAGAAAACACTGTTTTTTTGCAAATCCAATCAAACTACGAGATGTACATTGTTTTAAAATCTCAACCACAGATGTTAGTACAATATGGTGACGGCCGGCACAGCCTCAATATACAATCCCTCAATACAAGGCCACCATTACTTCATTCATGTTGAATCTCACCACAGATGTCAATGATTGAACGAAGAACGATTGAACTACTGGAGGCAAGCTGTGCACATTATCTTTGAAAAGGAAGTTGACTATATTATCTGAAGTGCTTAATATCAAGTATTCAATAGTTTTGTTGTGGCGATAATCACCTCGAGGTATCACGGCGGAACTCACTATATTGTGTTCGCAGGATTCAGTAGTAAGTGTTCGTCTGAAGCTGTAATTCGTCAGCAGTTTCGGATGCAACAATAATGAATAATATGATTATTTAATTACCTGCGGTTGCGACACAGCACCAAAGTTTTCCGAAGTTTCCATATCGCCAATCGGAGATCCAAACTCAAAGTTCCGTGCGAATATCCGTCCAACGTGTCCGGTGGGTCGTGCCATGGTGATGTCTGGACTATCCGTGCTGATTATCTCGTACTTCGACACTGATTCTGAAGCGATTTCAGTGTCAAATTCATCTTCCAAATCGTGCAGAGTGTCAAATTCATAATCGTCCATATCCGACTGCTTTTTTATACCGAAATCGTCGGCAAAAGTCTCGTAATTAGAACATCTCTGCGAAGGTTCGTCGATTCCTTCCAACGATTTTAAATCTCCACTGAATGAGTCGAATTTCAGTGTGTCGTTTTGCGATTTGAACGAATTGAAACCGTCAAGCGACTCGAAATCGTGCTGTTTCGAGTGCGAAGCTTGATTTAAGTCTTGAAAACTGTTAAAATCCACAAAATCGTTAGATGGAGGCTTAACTTTTTCAAAACAGTTGAACGATTGTAAATCGGATAGTTTGTTGACAGTTTCGAATCCGTTGGATTTTTGCTTCGTTTCTGCAGATTTGAAGTCCGTGGCGAAGTGAGTTTTGGAACCAGAGTCGAAGCCGGTGCTGTTTTCGAAGCCGGAGTCTCGGGAAGTCAAGTCAACAAGCGAAGACATGTCTTCGCGAGGTTTGGAGGGAGTGTGAGATGCAGTTGTGAACGGAGACGACAGATTCCGTACCATGGAGAACTGAAAATAAGAAAATAATTAATTTACCGGATTTAATACTCGAAGTATGTTGGGAATGTTCGTGGATCTTCGAGAATGCGACGTTTACATATTGCTCAATAAAATTTAACCTTCAGGCCAGTTCTCACAGTTCGTATTTTTAAAGTTAGTGTAGCACATTTGCAGATTCGACCCTACAATAAAACAATTCTTTGGCCTGGTATTTTTATAAAGATATTGTCTTGTTTGTGTATCATTTATGATTTAAGAATTAGTGACATTTTACTTCAAGCAGCGGCAGCTTTCAAATAGAGCTGTTCGCTCTCTATTTTATGATGACCCTAGTTAAACCATTATGCCTAAAAATATTTTCCAATACCTTTCCCACCCCTGTCCCATAGTAATAAAAGCCCCAAATAAAGTTTCATCTCCCTTAAAATAATTCCTTTAAAATATTTGTATTGTTTAAATCACGTCTGTATCATTAAGAATAGTTAAGTGCATTTTAGTTTATGTTAAGAATGTTGTTTGCCAACGAGCGGGTGGAACATCTTTATTTTGGTAAAATGTCCTTCAAAATTTAGTTTAAATACAGATACCTCCCAGAAAAAGGACAGTATTGCAGTGTTGCTATAACGGGTAGGTACAGACGTACCTACGCAGGAGCGAGTGTTGAAATAACTGGTAGGTACATGCGTACCTAGGCAGTCAGTCGTGAGATAATTACTAGGTTTATGTAAACCTAGGGAAAACTGAAGAATAAAGGAAACTAGACCTTTATTTCTTTCAGTTTAAGTTTTAGCAGAGGAAAATAAGATCCTCTGCAATTGTATTGTGAATTAATAAATTTATATGTCAAGAAGAAGAAGTGTTTTCCTGCATTCCATCTGACGGTGTGTTCTCGTACCACGATAGCAGAAACAGTTAGGTTACTGTGTCAAGACAAGAGATACTTACAATTAAATAAATATTTAAATTAATTAATACAAACCTTTGAGGGTGTTCTTCCATTTTCGCCCGCCATGTGTCCGCCATATTTTCTCCCCAACACAGCTTTCCGTTTAAGCGGACTGTCCAGCGCGTTATTCTCTGCAAAACACGTCGGCGAACGAATATTCCCACCGAATTTCAAGTCTGCGTACATTGAAAGTGATCCAGCATCATTGGATCCTGCAATGCCGTTTTTATAACTAATATTTTCCTTGTCGTCTTCCATTGAATCAAAGTTTAAACAATTTGCCGAGGAGCACATCATAGCGAACTTATTCGGGCGAGTTTTTACTTGTAAATCGCTTGTTTTTAAATTGTTTTCAATTGATTTTAGTGGTGAATTGAACGAAAGACGTCCTTTTTTCATGTTAACCTCACTTATTTTGCAGGGAATCGGTTCGGAATTGAATTTGACACTTTTTTCTGAGTGATTTAAAGGTGAGCCGAATAATTTTCTACTATTGCTGGTTGATTGCAAGGTGTTTGCGATTGTAGCTTTGCAGTCTGGTAGACATTCATTTGCAGGAGAAAGAGGCAGTTTGCGATCAAAGGAGATAATGCTCGGGTTCATTCGGGATGAGAACGAACGTGCCGCTGATTCGATGCGTCTCGATTGCGGACTTTTTCCCGCAGAATGGATGTTGAAGTTGTCTGTGATCAACCTGTAACGAAATAACAAAAATAATTAGTTAAATGTTTATAAGACAATAACATACTGGACTTGAATAAACTATTTTTTGAATAAACTACAACATCAGTCTTGCGTAGACCGCCGAAGAGCACACATTGAAATAACAAAGCAATTTTCCCTAAAGTTTGAATGTTTGTTTTAACCAAACTGCCTACAATATATTAGTAACAATATATTGGATTTTGGAAACAAGCCAAAAATTTTGTTTACCCAATTTGAGATTTGTAGTTTCTTTTACGCAGCCAAAAATTTGCACACCATTGTAAAAAGGAATAGCAATTCGTAAGATGTTTTCTTTTTATTTTTTTTATTTTCGAGGGCTAAACAATGGTATTACAAAGAGAGTTGCCTGTATACAATCAGATTAATTTATTAACGAATCATGCCGCCTCCCCACTCCGCACAACTTGGTTTGTTCCCTTTCCCCGATGGACTGGTATTTCGATTTGAATGTCGAAGGACAATACAACAAAACCTTTATGTATGGTTTTTGAAGACAATGTAATATTGTCTTGTCCCTGCTCCGTAAACAGTATCGATCAAACATGGTTTTACCACACATACGCCTCAAGGATCTCATTTCAACTGTCTACTTTCATCCTTTCTTTGCCAGTTCCATGCCTAACTTCCATACATCAGGGTAGGTACCAGCCCTTCGTTGTGGACTGCTAACTTCGCTTCTTTGGACAATGTTTTGTTAGCGCCAACTGCGTTCAGTCCTCCATTAACGGAATTATCTGCATTTACCCTTCTTTCAATATGAATATATAGTTTTATCTCTTTAAAAACTCAATTCAAATCTATTAATTCATATTTATATTGCGTATGTACGAACGCAAACAATGAATTTGTCTTAATACTGTAAAGCATAACTTGCTATAAGTGTATGTTAATAAAATAATTCAATTAACGTCGTCTATGAACACGTAGATTATAACTTACGTCGATATTTACAATTGAAAAGTGTTTAGCTATGTTTAGTGATCAGATATTTTTTGCCAGGTACTCTATCAAGCTACAGAATCTATCTACGTTTGGTTAGTGTCAAATTTTGTAACACGAGTTCCAACGCGACAAGTATTTTAATTAGTTTTTTGTTTGTTTTAAATTTTAAAAATGATACATTGTTTATTAATATCGATGAAATAAATCAATATTGATTCATTTTCAATATTGATTCGTTTTAAAGTAGTGGAACACATCTACGCGATGAACTTGAAATGCAACATGCAAAAAACACGAAAAACCGTTGGGAGCACGTCTTTAAAATGGATACACAGTTAAATAATGTATCAAAAGTTTCAAATATATAAATGCAAAAATATTCGTGATTGGATTCTGCACCATTTTGTTTTAAATCTGTACCTGAAATAACGTATATTTTAATAAGTTTTCAGTGTTTTAAAATGTGTAGTCGACGTGTCAATATTTCGCCGACATTTTGATGATTTATCACGAACAATACACGCTTAAATAAGCCGATAATATTTGTAAAATACACTTTGAACAGTTTAAAGTTCATTTAACACTCATTAAACGATACATTCTGCGTCTTTCTGTTTTGAAAATACACTTTAAAATAAATAATAGCGAGTAAAAGTCCGCCATTTTTTGCCGCGTTTCCCCAACCTGTTTAGCCACCAAATTTCACAAGAAAAACGCAGAAAAAATACAACAAAAAAACCGTCGATCGTTTAACCTTAAATAAATCACTAATTTAGTAACATTTAAACATATTTTAACATGTTTAAATCACTTCATTTAAAACACAACCCACCTTTCAAGATCCGCCATCTTTACAAAACTGCGTTGTATATTTTTTTTTGAATGGTTATAAAACTTAATAAACTATGTTTAAAACACTCGGAGATATTTTTTAAACACGTGTAAATATCTTGTGAACTGTTTTTAGTTTAGTTTTAGTGTACAAATAACGTAATACTAAGTAAATTAAAAGTTTCAGCGGAACAAGCGCGACGCATCGCCGACCGCCATTATCGTCAATATGAAATATTCCGCCAAATCAGGCAAACAGCTGAGCTGCCAACCGGAGAATACTAGAGAGGGGGTAAGGCACATAATCGAGGCTCTCGAACCGAACGTTTCGATTATTCCCGAAACTGTACATTTCTAAAGTTCTTGGTATGCCGACGGTAATACTTTTCCTAGAATTTCTGTTTTACTGAATGCATGTGTAACTCGTCGGAATTTCTATGTAGCAAAGACATTATATAATTATATCTATTTTTATAATTATGTATGGTGACTTTCGTCATTAGAATAATACTTGGGTAATGTATAATATACCACAATAGTTTGTCTGGTTAGGTCTAGTTAGCGATAAAATGCATTATTGTAGAAATCTATTATATTATATATTTCCAATACAAAAATGTAACACCTCATTTGCACAACATCATTACACATTTCTAGGCAAAAAATACTTTAATAACCTGCCTGATAATATCAGAAAAATCGAAGACGACAAAACCCTACTCAAAGCGATCAAAGAACATTTCAATGTAAAAAATCAAAATAGCGAAATTCGTCAATTAAATAATGTAACGTTATAAATCGTTAAGTTGTACATTGTTGATATACACTTATATTTTTAATATTCTTAACTCCTTAAATTATTAATAAGGATACTTACATAAATAATGTTCATCTCGATACTCAGCATCTCTTTTAAACACAAGCGTCTGCTTCCATAAAAGAGAAACATCAAAAAATTCAAAAAAAAATTGTGAAAACTAATTTTTAAATATCATTTTTGTCAGCAAATATTATTATACATTGTAAACTGTTTAATTATTACATAATAAAAAATAAAAATATGTATTGTTTTCCGCCCTTGTGGTGATTTTTCACAAAAAATGACGCTGTACAAACCATCCAAATATTAATATTATTGTTGAGGAGTGTGTGGCAAGACCAAGTAGTGTGGCAGTCTATCCCATATACAGAACCTGCAGAAAAATTGCGTTATGGGTAGTTAGTTGAATTACATCGTAAATCTTATTGCAATGGGAAAAGTCTGTGCGGAACGATTTGTCGGTCTCTGTCTCTGTCAGTCTCGGTCTCTTCAAGACCCATGTTCATTCAATCCTCCTCTCAAAAGACTCTACACACAGCATCCCTAAAGATAAATAGGCCTTGGGGAAAATTATTTTCACATGAGTGGAGTTAATTCTAAAACACTTGTTAATGTTTACAAGCGTTTTCAGGTACCGCAGTTGATATATTTATCAAAATAGGCGCTTTAAAAATACCCAAGAATTATCATTATTACAAGCAGCATAATTTAATTACTGACATCTCCATTGTAGCATTTCTGTTTCTCTCATAGTTAGTCATTTGCAAACCGAAAAGAGAGCCGAGCCACGAATTACGGGAAGGGAACAAAGCAACTGCAAGCGGCCTTTCGCGCCATTTGCGATTGCTTCGTTCCTTTGCCATAAGTTGAGGTTCAGCTCGGTAGTTGCCCCTATAAACGCTGCATATAACAGTAAGACAGGTAAGTACTACGAAGTAGATCCATAATAATCGCTCCCTTATCTAGAAAAATACTCACGAAGATGGAAACAAGCATAATAATGAAAACCTAATTACGTTTGTAACCAATAATGCATCGAGTGAACTTTCATTTACTGTATTTACCATTCATTATCATAAACCCAAGAGACTATTATTAATTATTATGTATCATTATGGAGTAAGTAGTAATAAATGTTGATTTTTCCGTACATTTCAGAAGGTGAGTCATCACTCTCTTGCTGCTAAAAAATTGGTCGTAGTCTCTCTTTCTCTTGCATGCATCTTTCACTGGAAACAGAGAGAGAGCGTACAAAGGAGCGTATACTTGTACATCGGTGATTTTATTATAGTATAGACCTTAATGAGGCTATTAATACTTTTGGAATTAAGTGCTTACTTTGAGAATAATAAAGTAATTAAAATTATGGCGAATATTATGCGATCCGATAACATAAAATGAATTTCCATACTCCTTGTGTTTAACCACAATTATATAAATTCAAAATTCCAAAAAATATTTACTAATGCACAAAAATACAGAGAATAGGGTATAATAGAGGTATAGCTTATAGGTTACATCCTATTTCTTCCAGCTAACCCAACAAATACAAATTATATTACATAACCCAACAATTACACGTTAACAAATATTTGTAAGTAATAAGTTTAAAAAAACAGAGGTATTAAATTTATGTAACGTATTCATTTAAGGTGTAGTGACATTTGTTTAAAATAAATGTTTTTAGTGATGATTTAAATTTAAGTATGTCGGTTATGTGTTTGATGCTACGTGGAAGGTTGTTATATACTTTAATGGCCATGTAGTGTGGTCCTTTTTGAAATATAGTTTTGTTTGCTTTTGGGATTAATAAGTTTTCTGTGAACCTTGTAGCGTGTTTATGTGTTGAGTTTTTTTGTGGGAACTTTTCTGGAGATGATCGAACTAACAGGCATAACTCCATTATATATATGTATGTCCGTCACTGTCAGAAATTTGAGATTTTAAAAAATTGGTCTACATGAATCCCGGTGATCAGAGTTTGTAATTTTTCGTAGGTACCTCTTTCGGATGATAAAAACATCTTTGGCGTTTACTGAGTTTCCCCAAAAAAAAAAATTAAAATTACTATTCAAATTCATTCGGCTTTTTGAGAATACTACATTCTATTGAAAGTCCTTTCTCTGTTCATCCGCTCTACATGTTCAGACCATCTACACATCCTTTTTTAAATATTACTCACTACGCTTACATCTACTTTGCGTTTTTTCCGGATCTCCACATTAATTTATAAATTTTATAATACAATTGTGCCCGACTTTATCACATAAACGCCTCATGGAACTCATTTCTACCGTAATTAAAGATGCTCCAAGGAACTAGTATCATATTAAATCAATAATGAAACATATTTAAATCCATGCCCAACAATAAATTTTATCACATATACACCTCAGTGATCTCATTTCTACGGTAATGAAATGTGCTTTAAGGTTAAACGCGACGCTAGTTATATTCTACGTGTTCATAGATGGCGTAATTAATTAATTTGATCAAAATTCGCTTTTTGCAAGGTATTGCTTTACAGTATTAAGACAAATTATATGTTTGCGCCCGCATATAGGCAATATTTTTTTTTTTTTTTTTTTTATATTTACTCCACACAGGAGGCCCTGAAGAAAATAATTTCCCTCAGGGCCTATGTCATCTTTGGGGATGCTGTGTGGAGGGTCTTTTTGTGGAGAGGAAGGAGTGAACATGGGTCTTGAAGAGTCCCATGTTGTAGGAGGGAGGAAACACAGAGGCCGGCAGTTCGTTCCACAGCCGAGCTGTTGAACTTAAGAACGAATCGTAGAAGCGACCCGTTCTCATGTGACAAGTGTCAACTGTGTACAAATGTTGGGCGCGCGTTTGGCGTGTATCCCGACTACGCACCGGTGCCGAAGGGATCAATGACGCTAGTTCCTCAGAGCATCTTCCATTGTAATACCGATAGAACAAGGACAGCATACCTACCTGACGCCTGTGCTCTAAAGATTGCAGTCCGTTTGTTAAGATTGGGGAATCTATCAAACGGACCGCCCGTTTCTGCACAGAGTCAAGGGTTTTTTTCAGGTATTTAGGGGCTCCAGACCAGAGATGGCTGCCAAATTCGACCGTAGGGCGCACTTGCGATTTGTACAGGGTGAGCAGTTGTGTACTATTAAAGTATCTGCGGGCCCTGTACAGTACGCCCAGCTTCTGAGAGGCCAACTTTACTCTGGCTTCGATGGAGCCCCCGTACCTGAGCTGGTCACTTATAGTTACACCAAGCATATCAATGGAAGGCCTGTTCGGAAGATTGCTTCCGTTGAAGGAGACTAGATTATCATTTGGATCCCTTTTAGACGTAATCAGACAGGATTGGGTCTTTGAAACATTAAATTCGACGAGATTATTTTTACCCCAGGAGGAAATACTCTCGAGATAACCGTCCATTCTCTGCTTCAAAGCCCTCCGAGCCGTTGGAGTTTGTGTGCCCTTTGGGGGCTTATCAAACAAAAAGCTATCATGAACTGTACTGTCATCCGCGTAACAATGAATCGGTGCACATGTCAAAAGGTCATTGATGTGCAACAAAAACAAAGTCGGAGACAGAACCGATCCCTGTGGGACGCCAGCATTTATGGAGTGCGAGGAAGAGGTGAAACCGTCAGCAACCGCCTGAATCGACCTATCCCTTAAAAAGTTAGCAATCCACGTACACAGGGATGCGGGAAGTCCGTAAGAATGCAATTTGTTGACAAGTCCTCGGTGCCAGACCCGGTCAAAGGCCTTGGATATGTCTAGTGCGACCGTTTGGGTCTCACCGTGACGTTCCAGGCACCGCCCCCAAACATGCGTCACATACGCGAGAAGATCACCGCACGAGCGGTTCCGCCGGAATCCGTATTGACGGTCGTTGATAATTTTGTTCTTCTCGAGGTATGTGAGCAGTTTGTCGTTGATCACACGTTCCATCACTTTGGACAGAACTGATGTGATCGCTATGGGGCGGTAGTTGGCCGGGTTGGAGCGGTCACCTTTCTTGGGAATAGGGTGAATTACCGCTTTTTTCCAACCAGAGGGCACAGTGCCACACTTCAGGGACATTTTGAAGAGCTTTGTCAAAACCGGAACTATTTCCGCAGCACACCTCTGCAATACCAGGGCAGGTATTCCATCAGGTCCACTAGCTTTGTTAACATCGAGCCCCCGTATGACGTGGAGTACATCCCGATGCCGGATCCTCAGCTTTTTCATATAGAAGCCGCAGTGAGGAACCGACGGCGGAACAGCACCCCCGTCGTCGAGGGTCGAGTTTTCCGCAAACATTTTCCCTAATAAGTTAGCCTTTTCGGTGGCGGTGTTTGCTAGTGAGCCGTCAGGTCTGGTAAGAGGTGGCAAACTGGGTTTGCAAAAATTTCGACCTATTGAGCCCGCAAGCGACCAGAATGCTCTGCTGCCATGCGGGCAGGCAGCCAGCTTTTTGCTGGTCTGCAGGTCGTGTTCGAATTTTGACCTATTAATGATTCTCTTGCATTCCTTTGCCGATTTGTTGTATGCTAATCTGCTTTCGGGCGTTCGAGATGTGTTGTAGGCTCGGTAAGCCGCGTTTTTTCGTCGAACTGCTTCGGAGCATTGTCGACTGAACCACGGCTTTGAGCCCACACCAGTTTCTTTAGTAGTCGATTGAATGAAGCCATCCATCGCCGATTTGATGACTTCACCAATCTCCTGGGCACATCTTGAAGGGTCCGAAGTCCGAAAACAAACAGCTGACCACGGAAAAGCGTTGAAATGGGCCCGCATACCGAACCAATCTGCTGACCTATAGTGCCACACTTTTCTCCTCAGTCTCTCATTGGTTGGTCTGAAGCTAACAGGGATTGATGTCGTCACTAGGCAGTGGTCAGATGATCCCAGAGGCGCTGTGACGTCAATCTTATAACCGTGTGGCACAGTAGTTAAGAATAAGTCTAACAGATTGGAGCGGTGAGTCTGGACATCAGGAACCCTTGTAGGCTCCTGAACTAATTGCTCTAATCCGTAGCAAATGGCAAAGGATTCCGCCTATATGAATATGAAATAAATAGTTTTGTCTATATAAAAACTCAATTCTATCGAGAAAGGCATGCAAATACAATATTGGATTGAATAATCGGTACAATATTGTATTTGTATGCCTTTCTCGAAAGAATTGAGTTTTTAAACGAACAAAACTATTGATTCATATTCATATTGCGTATATACTGGCGCAAACAAATGATTTTTCTTAATATTGTAAAGAAATACTTTGCAAAAGCGTATTTTAATAAAATTATTTAATTAACGCCATCTATGAACACGTAGAATATAACAAGCGTTGCGTTTAACCTAAAGGAATTAGTGTCATTGATTCCCTCGGCACAGCCGTGAAACTTGCCAAATCCGCACCTAATAATAATTTTGTCGCAGTTGAAATTACAATAATCGAAAAATTATTCGATTATCGAATAGATGAATGCAATCACTAGCCTTCCCTCCTAACAGCTGAGCAGTACCAACATGACAGACGAACGTGAGACGAAAAACCTAAATAAAAAACACTGAAACTGTTTTGTTCAAAATAACAAAATACCTGAATGATACCTGAACAAGACAGGTACACGCGCCCAGCGGCAGTATTCATACACTTTGGACTCTGGGCGTATTATTTGTTGCCCCGAAGAAAGCTAAATTTGCCCTTACAAAATTATCTTAAAAATTTCTTCAGTAAATTTAACCTACAACCTAAGCAACGTGTAATTAAAACTCGAGGCTGGCAGTCCACAATGGAATACTTGTACCTACCCTGATGTACTGCAGTGACGCTGAAAAATACTAATTTCGTTCGTGCGTCTGTCTGTAACTCTGACATTTGAACTGCGTGTGAAGAATTCAAGACAAGCGATAAAGTATGTATCTAGCTAACAATCATCAAAATACTAATTTTTATCGTCTGTGCTGTGTGTTAGTTAGTCCTACGTGAAATCTTATTCAATTAACTCAAGTTTGCTTTGAATTTAAGTGACATTTTCTACCTACCTACCTATCATCAAACACACAAATTTCTATTGTCTGTGCTATGAGTTAATCCTGCAAGAAATCTGATTCAATGAACTCAAATTTACTTTATTTTTAAGTATCTTTTCAAAATTGGAAATACTTGTGTGAAGAATTCAGACAAGCAATAAAGTAGGCAGGGCCTACCTATAGCGGAATAAAGTCGACAGGACTTTTCTATAATGGAATAAAGTAGACAGGACCTATCTATAATAGAATAAAGTAGACAGGACCTATCTATGATGGAATAAAGTAGACAGGACTTTTCTATAATGGAATACAGTAGACAGGACCTATCTACATTAGAATAAAGTACACAGAACCTATCTATAATGGAATAAAATAGGAGGGACCTACCTATAGTGAAATATTCTAACGGAAAATCATTTTAACAAAAGACGGAGAAAAAAAAGTATTGCCAATTTATTACAAATCTCTTCAAATTATTGGTAATCCGGTTAAAAAGGGGATTGCAGGCAGTTTCCTGAAAAACTTTTAGCAATTTCATAACATATCGAAACACGAATTCATACATTGCCTTGATAATATACAATGAACAAGTGTTCCGATATCGTAATAATAAATACATTATTTTTTTACTAAAACTTTATTAAGACCCAGTAGTAAGCATTTGATTGTGAAAATAATTATTTAAATTGTGAAAATAATTGATAAAACACGACTCTTTTTTTTTTTTTTTTATAGTGAATACCTCACAAGAGTCCCAACTGCTCTCGTCTGGAGCCAGTGAGACTATGGCATCCCCAATTGGGGGATGTTGTGAGGCTGAAGGTAAGTGAAGAAGGGAAAGAGGAAGGTGGGGAAGTACCTGGCTATTCAGATCTAGTCACTAAACACGGCTAAAGCCGTTTGGAGCAACGTTTCAATTCTGAATGGTGGTCTTACACCAGGGCGATACTGGTAGTATCTTCCACTCTGAAATGACTCGTTGGAAATAGAGCAAAAATCTCTCGACAAATGCTTTGGTTGCATTTAAAGATACACTGTGAATTTTTTCATGCCTATAACATATTAAATAACAGAACAAAAAGTGTTTTTAATAATTTCCTTTGCTAACTTTGCGATTGTTTTTCTATCGAGGGAATTTCATATAATTCACGTATTCACGGCATGACAAATGTTTATAGATATTTTCTTTAAAAATTAACTTTTCTTTTGGGAACAAAAACTTAAAGAGTTAACGATAAACTTGTTATAAATCGGTAGAAATTGGGTATGTGGGGGCTTAAGAAACACATCGATTCATTAGTTAAGGGGCTGCAATCCAGTTTTTATCAGTTATTTTTCTAGGTGTAATTAAGACGAAGCTACAAGCCAAAAATGTGTATATTCTTGGTATAACTTATACTGTAGGTAATAGGCATTAAAATCGCTGGAAAAACTGAGTCTAGAAACGTTCGATTTCAAGCACAAAACTTGTTTTTATTTATTTTGTAAATAATTTTATAAGAAAGCAAAAAAGTTAATCAAGTGAAACTGTCACAGATAATCTTAGCTATAATACTGTATTTTTTTAAATTGTTTCCTTTACGCGTTCATACATTTATATTGAAAAAATATATTTTTTGTAGTAGTTTGCATTTATATTTTTTATTGAGTAATTTATGTTTTTATTTGTATTCTAATTAATCGAAGTGATAGGAAAACCTTCAATTTATCTAAAGCATATTTTTTGGTATTCATAATGTACACCAATTCGTTATAAAGATTAATCAAAATAGTGATTTGGAATTAAGGACTTAACGGTCTTTTTCAAAATTGCTTTATGTTAGCATTTAGCATTATGTTATCAGTTATACAGTCTGGCATAATAGTGTGTGTAGCGTCACCAATACAGTCAGTCCTTTTTGGCGCGCTTGAAACGACGGTTGGTTGGTTGGCTAATGGCTGTATTGCTGGGATTATTGTATTGCAGAGGCGTGCAATCCTTATTGACATCTCGCATAAATATACAAATAATATTATAGTTCACTTTCTCGGGCATATCCGACTTCTCCCACCATTCACTACTGTATACCACAATGTTACTGTTAAAAAACTACCCTACATTGTCTTTAATGCGAAGTTTAATGCTATATCACAATTTTGATTAATCTTTATAACGAATTGGTGTACATTATGAATACCAAAAAATATGCTTTAGATAAATTGAAGGTTTTCACATCGTTTCGCTTGAGTAGAATACAAATAAAATAATAAATTACTCGATAAAAAATATAAATGTAAACTACTAAAAGGAAAAGTAGGTGCATGAACGCGTGTTCCGATATATTATCAAGGCAAATGGAAGCGCATGAACACGTGTTCCGATATATTAGGAATTTATTTTTAAATTATCAGGAAACGGACTGCAATCCCGAAGAGATTCTTTGTAACTCATTTGTTTTTTTTTTTTATTTTTTATATTAACTCCACACAGGAGGCCCTGAAGAAAATAATTTCCCTCAGGGCCTATGTCATCTTTGGGGATGCTGTGTGGAGGGTCTTTTTGTGGAGAGGAAGGAGTGAACATGGGTCTTGAAGAGTCCCATGTTGTAGGAGGGAGGAAACACAGAGGCCGGCAGTTCGTTCCACAGCCGAGCTGTTGAACTTAAGAACGAATCGTAGAAGCGACCCGTTCTCATGTGACAAATGTCAACCGTGTACAAATGTTGGGCGCGCGTTTGGCGTGTATCCCGACTACGCACCGGTGCCGAAGGGATCAATGACGCTAGTTCCTCAGAGCATCTTTCATTGTAATACCGATAGAACAAGGACAGCATACCTACCTGACGCCTGTGCTCTAAAGATTGCAGTCCGCTTGTTATCTATCAAACGGACCGCCCGTTTTTGCACAGAGTCAAGGGTTTTTTTCAGGTATTTAGGGGCTCCGGACCAGAGATGGCTGCCAAATTCGACAGTAGGGCGCACTAAATGTATCTGTGAATATTTAACGAAACTGCCACGTCTGTAGTAAGATGTTAAATTAATTCTACCCTGATTAAAATGGCTGTGCGCGCCGCTGCCAGAACGCCCACCGCTTCTGTTTTCTTCTTCTATCTCACACAGACAGCGCAGGCTGTATGAAGGCTGTATGTACTCGTAGACTGTTGTAGACTGGACTGACCAACGGTTTTGGACGATAGCGAAAGTGGTTCCACAACATTCATCGCTTGTCGCTATTTATTGGCAGTTTGTTCGCAGATCGTCTGCCGTTACCAGGGAAACAAGACAGGAGCCACACAGAGGAAAATAATTATTTCTTCTGTGGGGATGCTGTGTGGAGATTCTTTTTGGGGAAGGAGAGAGACGGAGACAATCATGTAGGAGGAAGAAAAATTAATCTATGTTAAGTTAGCATTATCGATTTTTGCATTCACCATGCTTTTTTCATCCAGTTTGTCTATTAAGGCGATGCCATACGTAGTAATGCAAAGTCATGTGTTTTTGGTTTGAAAATTTGGTCGCCTAGAAATGTTTCAGATGCTTTAATTAAATACAGCGAGTAGAATACATCTTGACTTTTGAAATAATCGAGTATTTTGTTATATGAGTCTTTTTATAAGCTCAGAAAAAAATAATGTATAGGCCTATGAAAACTGGTTTAAAGTTCAAAATCTCCTACTTACGGACCCATTTTCGGTTATGATTTTATTGTATAATGTGGCAAATTAAGTTATTTATAAAATGATCGGAAAAAAATTAAATATTTATGCCTGAACATCCACAAAATAAAATAAAAGGCACTTTTTGGCCATGTTTTTTTCATGCATAAATCAAAACAGGCGGATGGTGTTAAGCGGGAATTTAAACCTTATCGTCATCTACGTAAGGGTTGTTATTGATAGCGGCTCAATTTAAAATATTACACGACGTAGTGCATCGCCTTCAAGATGAAAAACGTGACGTGTTCTATTTTGGTAGTTGGTACCGTGATGTGTGTTGGTATTACTGATTTTCGTACAGTTAAAACCTTAGACACATTACGCTATATTTGGGTGTGACACACTACGCTACAATCTTTCTCAGGAGAGGGGGTCAGATCAATTGAGGAACTGCCACCGAATATCATTTCTTTGTATGGGATCTGTCACTTTGATAGATGACAGCCGCGTAATTACTAGTAAATAGTAGGTAGGTATATTAAATCAGCCAATATTCGCACACTCACTCACTGGCTCAAGTGCCCTTAAAGAACCCAGAAAACACTGGTCTGAGGCAGTCAACTCTTAGATCAGCAACATCACAGCTGTAGGCAGACTGATGGAAGCTAGGCGCAAGCCAAATACTAAGTTTGGTGATCGCGCTTTCGGAGCATCTGGACCAAGGCTGCCCAACCCCAGGCCCGCGGGCCACATTTTGGCCCGTGAACGAATTATAAGTGGCCCGCGTGAACCATTTTCAAAAAACACGCCAATTTGAAAAAGTGTCGCGCGCCCGCGCTAAAACAAACAATGCAGCTTGCGCGCGGTTACGTGTTTAGCTATTCCGCTCGGAAAGTGACAGACCATAGATATCAGAAATCAGAACATATTATATGACAGACAGAGAGAGACTAAAAGTAGATGCTTATTACAGTTGTTAGAAAGCAGATTCCAGGACTTTGAAAGTACAAAACAATTTTTTTTTTTGTTAATCACACCAATCAACCTTTCACAATCAGTTTGACTGAAATAATTAGTTATCCTGCCAAAATCCAGTTGGAACTCACTGAACTGCACAATCATTCTGCACTAAAAAACCTTTTTGCAGAAAAAATATTTTCAAAGTCACAAAGTTCTTCAAAAGAATTTGGAGATTTCTGGAAATTGGTGCCAAAGGAAGACTTTCCCTTATAACTGACCTGGCCTTTTAATTTTTAAGTAGTTTTGGATCAACGTATGTTAGTGAAAAGTTTTTTTCTAATCTTAATTTTGTAAAGAAAAAATACCGCACATCTCTAACTGTGCAAAATATGTCTGAGTTATATATAGGAGAATTATTTAAAAAAAAAACAATGTCAGAAATCACATTGTTTGTACCAATTACTTGAATTTAGATTTTTGCTACATAAAATGTTGTTTCGTTATTTGGCATTAGATTTTATTTTATTTTATTTTATTTAATACATGTTACATTATTATGAAATTTACATAAAGTAGATATAATGAATCACCATACTAGGCGGCTGCCTGTTTCATGGTGACCAATTGAGTGTAATTACTTTGTATGAAATCTAGTGTAAACATATGAAATTAGTAACTATAGATGAAGCTAAAATTTTGGAAAAATTGTAATAAAAAGTAGAAGATAGAAATTAGAAAGGAGAAAGAAGTAAATTAGCTAAGATGAATAAATTAAGAAGAATAAATTAAGATGAATAATTAAGAAGAATTAATTAAGATGCTATTTATTTTATTATTTTGATAAACGGCAGTAAAATTTCAATATGTTTACTTGTTTTTTGTATAAAGCAAGACTTTAAAAAGCTTAGGTAACAAAAATGGGAACCGTCAGTAGTCAGTGGCCCGCCAGTGATTTTTAAATCGTCAATTTCGCCCAACTGAAAAAGGTTGGGCAGACTTGATCTGGACCGAAGGCTTGGAATAAACTTCCCCAGAAACTAAGATACATAACAAGTCCAACAGAATTGAACTGGAGATCTACTGTAACATACACTTGTCCGTAGACTGTTCGTTGATCACTTTCCTTTTCGTCAGAAGACGTTGGGACTACGCGGGTTCAAACTCCTCAAATGGCGGTTGGATATATTCCACTTACCAAACCACACACAGCCTCATGACCAAACTACCACACGACCACACGACCACATTACCACACAGGCAAATACTAAACTTCTCGAAGCTTTCATGCAAGAACTGAATTAGAATAATTGCATATAGCGCAGTTTTGTGTTATTTCACTTCAAATAAGCTTTACTATAACAAACTTGAGAGGAAGCTACAAGCCAAAAATGTGTATATATTCTTGGTATACCTAATATTGTAGGTAATAGGCATTAAAATCGCTTGACAAACGGATTCTAGAAACGTTAGATTTCAAGCACAAAACTGGTTTTTATTTATTTTGAAAATAATTTTATAAGAAAGCAAAAAAGTTAATCAAGTGAAACTGTCACAGATAATCTTAGCTATAATACTGAATTTTTAAAAAGTAGTTTTCTTTACGCGTTCATACATTTCTATTGAAAATAAATAATTTTTAGTAGCTTACATTTATATTTTTTATTGAGTAATTTATTATTTTATTTGTATTATACTAAAGCGAAACGATAGGAAAACCTTCAATTTATCTAAAACATATTTTTTGGTATTCATAATGTGCACCAATTCGTTATAAAGATTAATCAAAATAGTGATTTAGCATTGGCGATGCACTAAGTCGTGTAATATTTTAAATTGAGCCGCTATCAATAACAACCCTTACGTAGATGGCGATAAGGTTTAAATTCCCGCTTAACACCATCCGCCTGTTTTGATTTATGCAATAAAAAAACATGGCTAAAAAGTGCCTTTTATTTTATTTTGTGGATGTTCAGGCATAAATATTTAATTTTTTTTCGATCATTTTATAAATAACTTAATTTTCCACAATATACAATAAAATAATAACCGAACATGGGTTCGTAAGTAGGAGATTTTGAACTTTAAAGCAGTTTTCATAGGTCTTTTACATGATTTTTTTCTGGGCTTATAAAAAGACTTATCTAAAAAATACTCGATTATATCAAAGGCCAAGATGTATTCTACTCGCAGTATTTAATTAAAGTATCTGAAACATTTCTAGGCGACCAAATTTTCAAACCAAAAACACATGATTTTGCATTACTACGTATGGCATCGCCTTAAACTTCGCCTTAATAATAATTTATCAGGGCAAAATCTCAATTATGATGCACACTGAATAATGATTACCTAGAAAGAGAGGACGGACCGCCAAACAACTCGGTCTTGGCACACACTTCTTGCCTCATTCACATTCATACATCGTGTCATATATACTCTTCTATTATTCTCTCGACATGGCTCGACTCAAATTTCTGATTCACTTGATCGTGTCATGTCTAATCTAATCTAATTCATGGAGGACTGAAAGCAGTTGGCATTAACAAAAAATTCCAAAGAAGCGAAGCTAGCAGTCCATAATGGAGTGCTGGTACCTACCCTGATGTATGGAAGTGAGGCATGGAACTGGCAAAGAAAGGATGAAAGTACACTGAATGCTGTTGAAATGAGATCCCTGAGGCGTACGTGGCATCGTGTGAGAAATGTGGATATAGAGTGCAAGGTAAGAGTAATGGGTAAGATTAAGAAAGGGAAGCTTAATGGAAGAATGGAGATTATATAACGCAAATGTGAATGGAAGCAGAAGTCGGGGACGCCCGAGGAAGACATGTCACGATCAAGTGAATCAGATACTTGAGTCGGGCCATTTCAAGAGTCAGAATAATAGTCAGAGTATGTATGAAACGATGTATGAATGTGATTGAGGCAAGAACTGTGTTCCCTTAGGGCCTATGTCATATTTGGGGGTGCTGTGTTGAGGGCAACCTAACAATAATATGTGATGTATATCGATTTTAAATGTATAAGACTTTTTAGGAATATCTGTTCAAGAATGTGTTAAGGCGATGCCATACGTAGTAATGCAAAATCATGTGTTTTTGGTTTGAAAATTTGGTCGCCTAGAAATGTTTCAGATGCTTTAATTAAATACTGCGAGTAGAATACATCTTGGCCTTTGAAGTAATCGAGTATTATTTAGATAAGTCTTTTTATAATCCCAGAAAAAAATAATGTAAAGGCCTATGAAAACTGCTTTAAAGTTCAAAATCTCCCACATACGAACCCATTTTCGGTTATGATTTTATTGTATAATGTGGAAAATTAAGTTATTTATAAAATGGTCGAAAAAAAATTAAATATTTATGCCTGAACATCCACAAAATAAAATAAAAGGCACTTTTTAGCCATGTTTTTTTCTTGCTTAAATCAAAACAGGCGGATGGTGTTAAGCGGGAATTTAAACCTTATCGCCATCTACGTAAGGGTTGTTATTGATAGCGGCTCAATTTAAAATATTACACGACGTAGTGCATCGCCTTAACTGTAAACGTTTGCTGAATTTCAGCAAAGGACAAAAACGATAACTGCTAATTTATTAAAAATCTCTTCAAATTATTAACACGTGTTCTTGAACTTGCCTTGATAATGTATAATGACGAAATGTTTATTATGAAACCTATCAATTCATTCGTTGAGGGCCTGCAATCCCGTTTTTAACCGGATTATGAATACATTGAAGAGATTAGCTGTATATTTTGTCAGTCTGTTTTGTCCGCGCAGGAGTATGTAATCTGACACCGCTGCAGAAGTGCACAGCGCCGGAAGAAGTAAATTAACCACGGTAGTAGGAGATTCATATCGGTTTCATGTCGTTCTTGGAAGGACTGAGATTGGACCGCACAAGAGTCCCAGCTGCTCCGGAGCGTCTGAAGCCTATCGGACTGCTAAGCTGGTAAGGGAAGGTCTATCCCAAAACTTATAAAAAATTACATAAAAATTACTAAGAAAAGTCAATTTCAACCGTTCTACAAATGAATTTTAATAAAAGCCAAATTCAACCGTTATTAAAAATAACTTTAAGAAAAGTCAAATTTAACCATTGTATAAATTAACTTTTAAAAAGTCAATTTCAACCGTTCTAAAAATGAACTTTATAAAAAGTCAAATTCAATCGTTCTAAAAATGAACTTAAAAAAAGTCAAGTTCTAAAAATGAACTTTAAAAAAAGTCAAATTCAACCGTTCTAAAAATGAACGCTAAGAAAAGTCAAATTCAAACGTTCTAAAGGTGAACGCTAAGAAAAGTCAAATTCAACCGTTATATAAATTAACTTTTAAAAAGTCAAATTCTACCGTCTTAAAAGTGAACTTAAAAAAAGAGAAATTCTAAAAATGAACTTTAAAAAAAGTCAAATTCAACCGTTCTAAAAACAAACTTTAAAAATAATCAAATTCAACCGTTCTAAAAATGAACTTTAAGAAATGTCAATTTTAACCATTATACAAATTAACTTTAAGAAAAATTAAATTCAACCGTTATGAAATTGAACTTTAAAAATAATCAAATTCAACCGTTATAAAAATGGACTTTAAAAATAATCAAATTCAACCGTTCTAAAAATGAATTTTAAGAAAAGTCAAAGTTATTCAGCCGTTATAAAAATGATCTTTAAAAAGAATCAAATTCAACCGTTATAAAAATGAATTTTAAAAAGAATCAAATTCAACCGTTCTAAAAATGATCTATAAAAAGAATCAAATTCAACCGTTATAAAAATGAATTTTAAGAAAGGTAAAATTCAACCGTTATTAAAATGATCTTTCAAAATAATCAAATTCAACCGTTCTAAAAATGAATTTTAAGAAAAGTCAAATTCAGCCGTTATAAAAATGATCTTTAAAAGAATCAAATTCAACCGTTATAAAAATGAATTTTAAAAAGAATCAAATTCAACCGTTATAAAAATGACTAAATACGGTTTTTGTGATGACGCCATTTTTTCTAACTAGTGTGTCGTGGCTGTGATTGAATTTCCGGCACGTGGCGACTAGTTAAGTGACTAAGTCTGAATAGACAGGTGCCCCCAGGACGTACACAGGATACGCGCATGAAATCATATCCTGCGTAAATAATTTAAAAAAAAACGCAAATTCTGGCGGCAGATTTAACCACTTATCTCAACAAATACTTATGAAATTATTGCAATTGATAATGTTATTCATAACGGATAACGGATAGTTATCTCATATAAATTGCATTACGTAACCTTCAGTTGTCCGTTAAGGGAGTTAAAAAAATACAACCATAAACGGCCGCAGACGGTTGGCCCTTACATTAATGTACCGGGTAACCGAGCAGTCATAACCGGCGGCAGCCGGTTACACCATACAAAAATGTATGCCATAACTCAGCTAAAATAACTTGCCGCAATCGGTTACTCCTTACAATAATGTGTGGCGTAACCGAGATGTTATAACCAGTGGTACGAGGTTAGCCTATACTAAAATCAAGGCAGTAATCTGCGGTTAAAGTTTAATTATATCTGAAGAGGAGATGAAGAAAAGATGAATGGAATCCGAACGTTAGCCGCGTGAAAGGGATGCAAATAGAGAATATACACTAGTGCGACCGAGAAAAGGATGTGTGTTAAAAAATGTGTGCGGGCGGTGGGCTGTGCGAGTGCGAAAGGGACAGGAATCGCATTCCAGAGAAATTACGCATTCAAACCCGTGCGAGAGAAAGAGATGGGTGTATAAGTGTGACTGTGGGAAAATTGTACACAAAGCGAAAACAGAACGTTTATAAAAAGAGACAGAACATTTGTAGGAATCTGAGATAAGAGATTTTTATACTTTTTAATAGTTTTTTGGAAAGAAAAGAGATTTTAAAAAAATATTAATAATATCTCTCAGAGCCTAAGTCATCTTTGAGGATGTTGTGTAGATGGGTGGAGTGACACATGTTGTAGGAGGGAAGAAACACAGATGCCTGCAAATCGTTCCACAGCCGAGCTGTTGAACCCAAGAACGAGTCGTATAAACGACCCGTTCTCATGACAACCGTGTACATATTATGTTGGTGCCGAAGGGATAAATGACGCTAGTTCCTCGGAGCATCTTCCATTGTAATACCGGTAGAACAAGGACAGCATACCTACAGAGATATTGAAAAAACGGTTCCATGATAACTCAACACAGTGACAATTCAACACACTTTTAAAAAGTGTTATAAAGTCATTAGAAACGATGAAAAAAAATAATTTAACCAAACAAATAAAGTTAATAAATTTTTTGTTTCATCACTTTCCATGACTTTATATAACTTTTGTGATGATTTATCCGGTCACCTGAAATAAGGGTAACGGTATTCATGGAGGAGTGACGCTTTTCTATTGTTTTGTGTGCAAAATTTCATCAATCTCGGAATAAAACTGTAGATTTATATAGAAGATAAATGTTTTAGTAAATATCTAATTTTAAAAACAATGACTTTATTAAACCTTACCACATTATTTATTTTCGTAATTAATTTTACAGCGTTCATGAAATTGTCCTTTTTAAGTCGATATGTGCCAAAGACTGGCTTATATGCGCTGGTGTTTTAATCGCTTGCTGAAATTACTAGAAATATTGCAAATAAGATTGAAAGACAATAATAATCAAAGGCAAGATCAACAAACTTATTAGATACACGCCAACCAACGAAGATCTAGTAGTGAGCGGAAAAACGTAGTTCAAAAGTTTCAAATAAACGGCGCTATAAAAATACTAACTACTTGCGAACTGATTTGAATTCATTCCGCAATATTCACAGTAGCGACGCCCCACACTGTGTAGATACGTGGAGTTGAATTGTGTTTATTTCTAGTAATGGTAAGTGTTTATAATTCTTTAAACTATTGCTTTTAACCACAGTAGCTTTCTGTTATATAATCAATTTCAGCTTTTTTTTTTTTTTTTTTTTTTTTTTTTTTACAGTATTACCGCACAAGAGTCCCAACTGCTCCCGTCTGGAGCCAGTGAGACTATGGCATCCCCAATTGGGGTATGTTGTGAGGCTGAGGGTATTGGGGAGGGGAGGGAGATGGGGAAGAGGAAGGTGAGGAAGTACCTGGCTATTCAGATCTGGTCACCAAACACGGCTAAAGCCATTTCAAGCAACGTTTCAATTCTGAATGGTGGTCTTACACCAGGGCGATACTGAGAGTATCTTCCACTCTGGAACGTGCCGCAAATATACTATATATTATTTTAATTAATTAATTGTGAAATAACACAAATTAATCAAATAAAATTTATTTGCGCACGCCGGGTTCGAACCCGCGACCTTCGGATCTGTAGTCAAAAGCGTATACCACTAGACCACGCCGGCCGTCAGCTTGGAGCTCTCGAAAATTGTTAAGTGTGTGTTTTGGCAATTTCCGGCACTCTCCGAATTTTAATATGGTGACATATAAACTGCTTATAGTGCTAGATATATTCGATCGATCATCTCAAATGAATCAGATACTTGAGTCGGGCCATATCAGGAGTCACAATAATAGAAGAGTATGTATGAGATGATGTATGAATGTGAATGAGGTAACGAGTGTGTGCCAAGACTGATTTATTCTTTTCATACCCCTGCGGGGAAAGCGCGTGATGATTAGTTCGTTTGTTAGAGTTTAAAGTAAATTTATTTATAAATTTGCATTTTAAAAATATATAATTATCCAATATTCTACAATGAACTATAAAAAAGCCAATCAAAATTGTTGGAAAAGACAAAAACCCAATGTACAAAATTGAATAATGATTAATGATGGTTCAAATATTGTTACAATATACTGTCAAATTACCCATCTGGTAACACATCTAATACTTATTTTTTCTTTAATTTTGAAATATTTTGTGTTTGTATGTAGAATTACTTTACGTTTGTGATTACTCTTATGTTTGCTTCACTCAAATGTAAATTGTTAACCTCGATACAGGCTTAGGGGGTATTTCACTATGTCGGGGTAAATATCTGACTAGCTATCCGTTGGCTGACTTTAAAGATCAGAATAACTTGGTTATTCAACGGCGACCGTTTCACCATTGTTTCGAGCTTCTGGATAGATAACACTCGAAATAGTCTGGCAACATCGCAAAATGTTTGCAGTTACTCCATCTACTGCCACGGCTGTCATGCGTCACAGTCCGCACACCGCGAAGTGTGCATTTTTTTGGTTATGTTATGTTGATTATCAGGTCATTTTAGATAGATTCGTGTCGAATTAATACATTGTTTCTTATTTTGAACACAATCAAATAATTCAGGATGGATCATACAAGCATTCAAATTCATTCAACAAAATTCGACTCACTTCTCCGCTGTCAAACTCGGAATGTTTTGACGCCATCTTTGATTCGAGGAATAGCGCCTAAGGTGAAGTTCGAGCACTGATTAGTCAAATCGAACTTTAACCCGAGCGTTGGCGTTATTCAGATATAGTGAAAACGAAAAAATGACTAATCCGCGGATTAGTGCTTAGTCAGAACATAATCAGAGATAGTGAAATACCCCCTTAGTCCTAGTTAGGTTGATTTTTATGTGAAAACAAACGTGTTTTATGTATAGTGAGATGCAATAAATAAATAAATAAATGTACAAAATTTTGGTACAAGACAAAAACCCAATGTACAAAGTTGTGGGACAAGACAAAAACCCAATGTACAAATTTGGCAAAAATGTCAATTAGTAAGTTTTATACCAGTAACTAGCCCATGTAAAATATACTGCCATTTTATCGTTGTGGTCGAACGTTATCAGCGGGAAGGAGACAGAGCATAAATCAGTTGAATTTCAAACGGGAACATCGCGGGAGCGACAGAGAGGCAGATACTCACGATCGTGCGAGAGAGAGTTCCGATATAAATTTGAGAACATTTCGTTGGTGCGAGTGAAAGACATGATATATTACATCATGTTGCTATAAAACAACAACATAATTAAATTAAGGATTAAATTATATAATATTTTATATGAAGCCGTTGTTGGTCGGATCACTAAACATAACTAAAGTCATTGTAATGAAAGATTTTTTTATGTGAAATCGCACAAGAGTCCCAACAGATTACAACCGTCTGGAGCCAGTGAGATTATGGCATCCCCAATTTTAAAGGATTGAGTCGGAGAGAGGTAGGTGGGGAATACCTAGCTATTCAGATCTGGTCACCAAACACGGCTAAAGCCATTTCAGGCAACGTTTAAAGTCTGAATGGTGGTTTTTCACCAGGGCGATACTGAGATTATCTTCAACACTGGTATTATAGACCATAATTCATTTTAAATTTCAATTAAAAAATTGTCCTAGGAAACGTCACCATCTCAATGACAATTCTAATTTATTGAAACTTGATTATAATCTTTACCGAACAATTAAAAAGGCCACCATCTTGAAACAGTTAACAGACAGACGAAATGCCGAACGGTAGAGGTCTAACAGGACGGCAAACAACTCGGTCTTGGCACACACTTCTTTGCCTCATTCACATTCATACATATTCTTGTATTATTCTGGCTCTTGAGATGGCCGGACTCAAGTATGTCGTGAATGGTTTTACCACAAATACGCCTCAGGTATCTGACACTTCTATCGATCACACATGACATTTCGGTACATTGTATTGTCATTCTCTAGTCTTTGTGTATCTGTTTTCTAGGGGCGCCTTCAGTTTCACCCGGGCAATTGTGGGTTGGTTTTATTGCTGTAGTTTATACAGAGGGGAAGGTACGTTGACATTACGAGGGGAATATACGACCCCTAAAGCGCACATGCTAAAAAACGTTACCTTGCACACTCAATATAAATACGGTACCTAGTTATTCGACACGAACAGGGAGTTTATGAATTAGTGGTAAACGGAATATATGTTAGGATTTAATTTAATTATTTAAAAAAAAAAAACATAAGTACACTTTTTATTTTATTTTTTATTTTTTATTGAATAAATAGTTAATACATAATATCAACAAACAAGTCCTGCTAAGCCGATTGAATTGGCTTGTCAACAGGTGCTTAAAGTTAGTTTCAAATACATTTTTTAAAGTTATAATTTACATCTTATATCTACAGAATTAACAATTTTTTCATACAATTTTTCATACATATTAAAATAATTTTTTTTTCCGATAGCCAATTTTTCACCATATATTTAACCTTATTCATAGATTTACATTGCTTTATAGTGTCAGGTAATAAATTAAATATCTTCGGTATGTTGTATTCAAACGTTCTCTGTCCGTATTTATTATTAAATTTCGGAACTATTAACCCGTCATTGCGCGTGAATCTAGTACTGTATTTATGTTCTAATTTTTCTTTATGCTGCGGGGTAAATATACAGGGTGTATCGGCACTAACCCGACAAACTTTAACCAGCTATTCCTTAGCACATTTGGAGTAAAAAATGTTATGTGCACTTTGCTGTCCGGTAACGTTTTTTTTAATAAAAAATTAATTAAACATATTTTCACCACATGTCACCACTGTTTTATCCTTTGTCAAAATTTGAAAGCAACATCGCAACTCTCGCGTGTTGCTGCGAACGAAGCCCGTATTACATAATCCAGTACCAGAAAAGAAATATTTTATTTAACAATAATGATTATTCACATTTTTCGTATGCGAATCACTGATTGTCTTCTTGTATTGTACACATCAGTTTTATTTTTGTATCTAAATTGTTTCACCTCTGGAATGCTTTGGTTTCACCTCTTACGCGTTTCACGTATTAAATAGTCTAATTTTGAAACTAAGAAACTAATTAGTAGATTTCCTGAATTTATAATCGAAGTCCAATAATTCTGAGCACTTTTAAAAACAATTTTCCTCACTTAGGTACTTATCAATAATAATAATTGGATTATTTGAACAGCGCCGTTGTTTTTTAAATCACCGTAAGTGCTCTGTCAAAATGTTACTTGCTAGGCTATCCTACAACGTATATTTTTTAATAAATTTAGTTATTTACAACTTCGCGGAATGTGATTTATGAATATTATTGCTTATGTTAAAAGCCTTCCAGAATTACCGGAATATAACGAGCAGCTTGACACACTTAAGTTTATTTCCACTAATTTGAAGGTACAAAGAATGTATAGTTTTAAAAACAATCCCGATGAATCAAAAAACGGTTCATATAAAACTGCTGCGCAACACACTGAGACAAAGGAAAGCACTCACACAAACGTCATGACTGCATTGGATTGACCACCTGCAAATGAATGCTGCCAGATTGCTAATTTATTTAAACAATAATTATTAAATTTTATTTAAAATATCGCAATTTTTTTAAAAAATCGACAATAAATTACAACTATAATTTAAAAAAAATATTCTTAACCCCACGCTTTTTCGTAATTGATTAATTAATTCAGAATTTAAACGTTGCTTGAAATGACTAGCCGTATTTGGTGACCAGATCTGAATATCCAGGTTCAGAATTTAAACGTTGCTTGAAATGACTAGCCGTATTTGGTGACCAGATCTGAATATCCAGGTTTAGAATTTAAACGTTGCTTGAAATGACTAGCCGTATTTGGTGACCAGATCTGAATATCCAGGTTCAGAATTTAAACGTTGCTTGAAATGACTAGCCGTATTTGGTGACCAGATCTGAATATCCAGGTTTAGAATTTAAACGTTGCTTGAAATGACTAGCCGTATTTGGTGACCAGATCTGAATATCCAGGTTCAGAATTTAAACGTTGCTTGAAATGACTAGCCGTATTTGGTGACCAGATCTGAATATCCAGGTTTAGAATTTAAACGTTACTTGAAATGACTAGCCGTATTTGGTGACCAGATCTGAATATCCAGGTTCAGAATTTAAACGTTGCTTGAAATGACTAGCCGTATTTGGTGACCAGATCTGAATATCCAGGTTTAGAATTTAAACGTTGCTTGAAATGACTAGCCGTATTTGGTGACCAGATCTGAATATCCAGGTACTTCCTCACCTTCCACTCCTTCCCTTAGCCATAAAACTTACCCCAATTCAACATAAAAATTGTTTAAATTATCGGATGTAATGAAATGCATAATAATTAGACCCCAAAATACTTAATTATTCAGGGAAATAAACCCCTGAGTCATCAGTTGGAAATACCAACGACATTAAGTGAAATTAACAATGCAATAATCCTATTATTGCATTGTTTAAAATTTCACTTAATTATTAGCATTAGCAAATAATATTGGGATTAGCAAATAATAATTTACGACAATTTACTCGGAAATCAATAAAGCCAGAATAATAAAAAAAGAAAGTTATCACTTACGTCGTCTGTAAGTGGCTTTACCAAAGTTTGATAATGCCGTCAGAAGGTGAAACAGCTGTCACGCGTAATAATAATTACAACTAGCAGAACTTGTTTATAAACACACTGTTTTTATAAATTTTTTAATAAGACTGTTAAAATAAAAAAAATCTCTAAATTGAAATGGAGTTCTACAAACTAAACTTAAAATCAAATAAATTTATTGCGAAGGTTCAAAGTACTGTACTGTAATATTATATTAAATAATTTTTACGTGTTTAATTATTGTTTAAAGTCAGATTAAAGCGATTAAAAAACCCACCTGGCAATTCTTATTCGAGTTTCGTTGTTTTTACGTATTGGCGCGCTTACAAGCATCAGTCGTCTCATTTTTAACCATTAATATTTAGTGTGTAGGAAAGAGAGAAGACGCTTTTCGACACACTTGTCGAAAAACTTGTTGAATGCCGACGGGCATACTCTTCTACAGATTTTATTAAATATTGATATGTAGGTAATATTGATGTGTAAATGAATGACATTGTGAGAATTTTACCAATAAATAATAAATGAAAATGCGGACATGTAGTTTATGTTAATTTTTTTATTGGAGCATTTGTTCGAAGTGACTACCATTATTTTCGATGCAAGCGTGTAGTCTTGTTATATTTTGATTATTTAAGTTTGCAGGATTTGCTTTAATTTCTGCAGCGGCTTCCATCACTCGTTCGAGCAGTTGCTCTCTTGAGGCTATTGGCTTAGCATACACTTTTTCCTTGAGAGCCCCCCACAGGTAGTAATCCAGGGGGGTCAGGTCGGGTGATCTTGGTGGCCAAGCAATGGCCGGACTTCCACGGCCTATCCAACGACCAGGAAACTCGACATCCAAGTAGTTCCGCACGGCAATCGAATAGTGTGGTGGGGCTCCATCGTGCTGGAACCACATTCTCCGTAGTAATTCGAGGTTCACATCTTCCAGAATCTCGCCCAGTTGCACTTGTAAGAACTCCAAATACATCGGTCCATTTAGTCTGGGAGGCAACTCGATTGGACCGAGTATTTGATTTCCCAGGATTCCTGCCCACATGTTGATGGAAAATCTGTCCTGGCTCGACGACTCCCGAACAAGCTTGGGGTTTTGTTCAGCCCAATGGTGCAAGTTGTGCACATTTAGCACTCCTGTTTTAGTGAACTGTGCTTCGTCGGTAAACAATATGTTTTTCATGAAGTCTGCATCTCTTATGACATTATGCAGCATTCTTCTGCAGTACACGACTCTGGAAAAGTGGTCATTCTCCATGAGGCCTTGGCAGCGCCTATAGTGAAAAGGTTTGAGCCCGTGCTTCTTCAGAACTCTCCATACCGCCATGTGTTCCCTGTGTCCTATCATCAGAGCGACCCGACGCACGGACAGCGTGGGGTCTTCGGTAATTAAGTTCAGGATTCTCTCCTCAACTGCCACAGGAACGATGTTGTGTCCTCCGCCGGCGCCTTCAATCCGTCCGATGCCACAGTCACGCAATTGTTGATACATCTGAAACAAAACAACAAATAACAACTGCTTTTATTATTCAGCTCAGTAATAATGTCAAATAAACAATCGCGGGCTTTTTCACTCATTTTATTTTTAAAGAACACTTATTTTAGGCACATATCAGAAAACTTACGTTTTCTCTTCATTTATTTCATTTTTTTATAGTAAAATGTATAACAAAGTGTTTTAAATTATAATTTTCTTAACTAGGTACGGTTGATATCTTGGATTCACAGGGGTGAAATTGAATTCAAGTAATTTAAATAATCCCATGGTGAGAAAGGGAGTGAATTCAATTGCAGTGAATGATGCATTTATTAGAGATTAAAATTAATTAACTTTTTAAAACGCCGTTTAGTGACCACTGAACACAAATCACCTAAAGTACAATTTACATTTTTAAAGTTGGTGGCCCCTTGTTATGTTTTTAATGTTCCCAGTTTAAATTTCAAAAGCGCTTTTTGGCATTATCAATGAATGTAAATAGTTTCAATAAACAATTGATAGGGTACAAACCTGGACAAAGGTAGCATGGTGTGGGACGCGTCTTCCAGGAAACCTCATGCGATACTCCCTTACGGCTGCTCGTGAATTTCCATTGCAAAATCCATAAACAAAAACAATATCTGCTTGCTCGGCAGGTGGATAATTGAGGGGCATATTTCAACAGTAAAAACTTAGATAACAAAACAAAAACGAAACTAGAAACTTGATGACATGCGAACTCCCAAAACAGCACTGACCACTGATACGAGACGGGGTGGCGGGAACCACACGGGACTTGAGACAGAATATGTGTGAAAGAGATGACAGTAGCGCGGCGTTGCCAATTATTTTACCCCTATACTGTGGGCAGTAGCGGAGTGTGGAAATTTTATTTATTTTTTGTTTTTAAAAGAAAAAAAATGTTACCGGACAGCAAAGTGTACATAACATTTTTTACTCCAAATGTGCTAAGGAATAGCTGGTTAAAGTTTGTCGGGTTAGTGCCGATACACCCTGTATACTGAATTATGATTTTTTGCCATAGAATAGCCTTAACAGGTAAAATTTTGGCACTCTGAAACAGCAACGGTGTATTATGTCTCTGTTTAAAAATATTAGGGACGACTAGTAATTTTACAATTGCGTTTTGTACAACTTGGACTTGTTTCAGATTGGCTATACTAGTATTTCCCCATATGGTTAATCCATATCTTATATATTATTATTATCAATAAATAAGAATAATAATAATAATTAATAATAATTGGATGACTTGTATAGCGCCGTTTTTGTGCAAAATCACCTAGAGGGCGCTGTACAAATTTATAATACATTTCTACAGTGATCTATGTTATTACTTATTACTAACTATTTATAGAGATAATATACAGTACAATACTTACCTGGTAGGTCACTTGAGATTAACACTTAATTAAGGCGAAGCTTAGTGCCAAATCACTATTTTGATTAATCTTCAATACGAATTGGTGTACATTATGAATACCAAAAAATATGCTCTAGATAAATTGAAGATTTTCTTATCGTTTCGCTTGAGTAGATTAAAAATAAATAAATAAATTACTCAATAAAAACTATAAATGTAAACTACTAAAAAAATATATTTTTCATTAGAAATCTATGAACGCGTAAAGGAAACAACTTAAAAAAAAACTGTATTGTAGCTAAGATTATCTGTGACAGTTTCACTTGATTAACTTTTTTGCTTTCTTATAAAATTATTTACAAAATAAATAAAAACCAGTTTTGTGCTTGAAATCTAACTTTTCTAGACTCCGTTTGTCAAGCGATTTTAATGCCTTTTTGGTATTCATAATGTACTAGTACACCAATTAGTTATAAAGTTTGATCAAAATAGTGATTTGGCATTAAACTTCGCCTTAATCGGATAACCAATAGTTTGAAGAGATTTTTAATAAATTAGCAGCACTCAATTTTCTCCGTGCATCAATACATCCAATGCCAAGCTTCTCGGATATATTATAATACTTAAATTACCACGAATTTCCGGTCCCCGTGTAGGTGGTACATGCACACACCCGCGTACGATGCATTTATTGCGTAGGTACCACGACACGTGCTAACCTAACCTAACTTTACCCAACCGAAGTGGCAGATGGTTGAGACTGCACTTTTAATTTCGTATAAGCAGGGTGTAATATTTTATGCATACGGGACTCAATTTGTGGGTCAGTTTGGTATACTGTTAATTTCTCAAAGTCATGGTGTTTGCAAGAGAGAGTACGAAAACAGTGTGCAATATAGCTGTGAATGAGGAATACTTGGATCAGGTGGATGAGTTTGTGTATTTAGGAAGTATGTTCTAGAGAGATGGGAAGGCTGACAGAGATATTGAAACAAGGGGAAATGCAAATAACTCCATTCATGGAGGACTGAGCGCAGTTGGTGTCAGCATTATATGCATCAGTCCACAATGGAGTGCTAGTACCTACCCTGATGTATGGCAGTGAGGCATGGAACTGGTAGAGAAAGGGTGAAAGTAGACTGAATGCTGTTGAAATGAAACCCTTGAGGATAAACGAAGTATGTATGAAGAATGAGTTAATGGTGAATGTAAGTAAGTCTAAAGTAATGGTGTTTGAAAGAGAGAGTACGAAAACATATAGTTGTTGCTGAGGAATACTTGGAGCAGGTGGATGAATTTGTGTATTTAGGAAGTATGTTCTAGAGAGATGGGAAGGCTGACAGAGATATTGAAACAAGGGGAAATGCAGGGAACTCCATTCATGGAGGACTGAACGCAGTTGGCGCTAACAAAAAAAAGTCCAAAGAAGCGAAGCTAGCAGTCCACAATGGGGTACAGAAACCTACCCTGATATATGGCAGAAAATGCTGAGAAATGATAGAACCATGTATGATCGTGTGAGAAAGTGGAGATTCGAAAAGAATGAAAGGCTGATGTAAGCGTAATCAGTAAGATTAAGAAAGGAGCGCTTAGAGCGAATGAATAAAGAAAGGAATGTAAGATGGATGGTAAGTGTTGGGGTGCCCGAGAAAGACGTGGTTCTATCACCCGCTGCGAGAAGGTTAAAATATTGCTTGATTGGGTTTCACAGCCGCTATCATTCTATGGAATCTGTATAAGTGTAGCGGGTGACATCAAGAGAGGGGCACATAGTTTAACGAACTGAGCACATGTCGCCAGCAAGGTTAATAAATGCAAAACTGCTGCCGTAATTGAATGAATAATTATTATCCTATGTCACGGATGGCAGCATTGGAAAAAGTTCATGCGTTACAATTTTTAACGTGCGTCCGCAAGTATGTAACGTGAAGAGTGTAGAGTGAAGAGTAAAGAATGACGAGTGAATAGTAAAGAGTGAAGATATTAGAGTGAAGAGTAAATAGTGTTGAGTGATGAGTAAAGAGTGTAGAGTGAAAAGTGAAGAGTTAAAAATAAAGAGTGGATAGTAAAGAGTGAAGAGTGTAGAGTAAAGAGTTAAGAGTTAAGAGTTAAGAGTAAAGAGTGAAGAGGGAAGAGGGAAGAGTGTAGAGTGTAGAGTGAAGATTAAAATGTGAAGAGACAAATAGTAAAATATAAAAAATAAAAAGGAAAAGAATAAAGAGACACCTAAATTCAAAGCAAATCCAACTTATAGAGTTCGTTAAAATAGAGTCACAGACAGACACACAACTGAAATTAGTACCTAATGTATTTATTCAGATAATCAGTTCCAATTTCGAAAATGACACTTCAATTCAAAGCGAATCCGAGATCTAGATTTAATTTTTTTTTTCAGAACCAGAGATACAACTGAAATCAATTTTCTGTTGAAATGTTATATTACAGATAATTATTTTTCACCATAGAGATTTTTCAAGCAATCAGTTCCGACTTTGAAAACGACACATTTAAATTTAAAGAAAATTCGAGTTCTACGGTCCATTGAACCAGAGTTACAGACAGACACACGTCCGAAAGTAGTCATTATTTCAATAAGTCAACGATAGAACAAAGTCAGTGTTGTGTTCGTCAGAGCACCGTTATGAAATTTTAATTTTCACTTTTGTTTAGAACGAAAGTGAATTTGAAAGGAAATAAATCGAATATAATTTAAGGCGAAGCTTAATGGAAAATCACTATTTGGATTAATCTTTATAACGAATTGGTGTACATTATGAATACCAAAAAATATGCTTTAGATAAATTGAAGGTTTTCCTATCGTTTTGCTTGAGTAGAATGCAAATAAAAAAATCAATTACTCTATAAAAAATATAAATGTAAAATACTATTTTTTTTTAAAAGTGAAGTGTATGAATGCGTAAAGGAAACAAATTAAAAAAATACAGTACTATAGCTAAGATTATCTGTGACAGTTTCACTTGATTAACTTTTTTGCTTTCTTATAAAATTATTTTAAAAATAAATAAAAACAAGTTTTGTGCTTGAAATCGAACGTTTCTAGACTCCGTTTGTGAAGCGATTTTAATGTCTATTACCTACAATAGGTATAAGGTATACCAATAATATACACATTTTTGGCTTTTAGCTTCCTCTTGATTCATTTTTGGGCAATCATGCCGTTTGCGCTTCCTCTTTTAGCCAAAGTTTAGGACGTCTTTTTAGGACCTTTTTTAAAAATTTGTTGCTTGTTAATGTTATTAATCTCATTAAATCTGCACAATTTAAAAATAATAGAGCTATATCGCCACTCAGTTGGGCAGCGTTGTGAAGCGGGATAAGGTATGGGCTGTAGGGAGAGATTTATCAATGCGGTTTACACTAGAGAATAGCACGATCAAGTGAATCATATTATACTACAACCGAGCCATGACAGTTGGTTTGACACTTTCAAATTGATAACTTGACAATATCGGATCGATAGACTTAAATTTCGACGATTTTTCATCAATATCCTGTGCACGGTTGCGCTGTCAATACCCGAACCGATATTGACACAAAATATTATAGGAAATCGTTTAATAGTTTAATCGATTATACATAAAGATAGTTGCCAATAAAAGTGTGCGGTGATAAAATGAAGACAATGTTAGTAGTTCTTATTCGAAGTATGATACAGTTTAATATGACGGAAGGAGATAGGGTCGCATTAGCTCAGTTGGTAGAGCGGTCCCCGGAAAGGAAAGGGTCCTGGGTCCTTTTTCTGATTTTTCTGTTTATTCGTTTTCGTTTAGGAATCGCTAATATTGTCTTCAATAATTTAATATCTCTTAATCACTCATATTCCTGTTAAAAACAGGATTTTAGGAATGAATTGATGGGTATCCTTATAAACTTAAGTAAAATACCAATGATAATTATTAGAATATATATTAAAGTGGCATTAAAAACAACGTTATTTTATTATAATTATGTATAAAATACCAGTGTTTTGTCACGATGTTCGAACACGTGTTCATAATACAACCAAAAAAAACAACACAAACAACAAACAACAGCAGTATTATTACGAATTTACTGACACTTTATCAGGAAGCTGCTTGTAGTCCTGATTTTATCAGAATTACCTATAACTGATTTTTAATAAATCTGCACTTTTCTCAGTGTAAAGAAAATAATTTTCTTCAAGTCCTATGTCATCTTTTAGGATGCTGTTTGGAGGGTTTTTGTGTATAAATCTATCTTCCTGCAGGTCAAAGGATCTCCCTCACAGATTTGTGTGGCGATCAATTCTCTCTGCCCACCCCTGCGGGGAAACGGCGTGTTGTGTTCTACATAATAATTCCAGTATTTTCTAGTTTAATATAGAATAATTGCGTCATTACGTTTTTGACCGTTATAAAAATGTGTTATGAGAAACCGTAGAAATCAGAAGTATACAACTAAATGAACTTACAAAGTAAGTCAATAATCTTATCAACACAATGATAAGGAAATGTTAGCCAGTTCATTCAAAGCAGAGTCTCTCAAAGTTTTTCTGAAAGTTTTAAATATATATTTTGAATAGATTTCTTTTTTTTTAATTTGGGAGGCGGGAATGGGTACCGCCGCCCCGAGAACTATTTACTGGATAACCAACACCTCTGCCATAGGTCGCTTGAAGTATTTGGCTACATTTGGTGACTTAGCAGGGGTGCCCGGGTTCATGGGGTGAGGTTTGTACAGTTGAGGGAGACGCCTTTCACCGCAGTGGGATTCCATCCCCAGATTCCTACTCCTTTACTTCCTTAAAAACACCCTCCACACAGCTTCCCCAATATAAATCCATCAATGAAATGGCCCCATCCTACATCTCTGAACTATGCGTCCCGGAAAACACTGGTCTGAGGCAGTCAACTCTTAGATCAGCAACATCATCAGCTGTAGGCAGACTGATGGAACCTAAGCGCAAGACAAATACTAAGTTTGGTGATCGCGCTTTCGGAGTATCTGGGCCGAAGGCTTGGAATAAACTCCCTCTGGAACTAAGATCCATAACAAGTCCAACAGAATTCAGGTCTAAACTAAAAACTTACCATTTTAAGCTGTCGTACCCTTAAATTAAATATACCATTCCTGAGAGAAAGTCCAGTTATATCGAATTATGTCCTAAATCCTGTATCTAAATTTCGCTAATAAACAATTAGATAATGTTAATTAAGTGTTAATCTCAAGTGACCTACCAGGTAAGTATTGTACTGTATATTATCTCCATAAATAGTTAGTAATAACATAGATCACTGTAGAATTGTATTTTAAATTTGTACAGTGCCCTTGAGGTGATTTTGCACAAAAACGGCGCTATACAAGTCATCCAATTATTATTATTATAAGATGACTCCTGCGTGGGGTTAATGTGATAAAAACGATAGTTCCGTGATGCCCATGGGTTGTTAAGTTATTTATATTTAACCTCTCAGGCCTCATTATTATATTTCTTAAAGAAGCTGTAAGAAGGACGAGGAATTTGTGTGCATTTTAGCAACGCAATAAAATCCAAATAAATGGAATATTATTGAACGTATTCGAAAAATAAAAACTGTTTTTTCGAGTCGATGAAATAACCCTAATTTTGAAATGTTCAAATTTGGAATGCAAACTTAAAATTTTCAAAAATTGCTATACGTTTTGAACAGAGAAATAATACATGTTATTTTAGACATATGTTTTATAAGCATTACTGTCACCTCACTTATTATTAACATTACTGTAACCTCACTTTTATAAACATTACTGTGACCTCACTTTCTATAAACATTACTGTTATCTCACTTTCTATAAACATTACTGTCACCTCACTTATTATTAACATTATTGTTATCTCACTTTCTATAAACATTACTGTCACCTCACTTTCTATAAACATTATTGTTATCTCACTTTCTATAAACATTACTGTCACCTCACTTTCTATAAACATTATTGCTATCTCACTTTCTATAAACATTACTGTCTGCTCATTTTTTTGTGGTTTCTTATAAAAAATTCACAAAGTTTTATATTTTTTTCTCAAATTGCAATCGTTTCATAGAGGTGCAATTTTGAATTCTTCCGTTGTTTGATTTGAATATAAAGCGTTGTGTTTTCTCTTTCTAACACCATTTAAATCATATTTCTGACATTAGGGAGAAAGTTCGTTTGACGTCAAACACTGATTAATGAAAAATAAATAAATATTAGTTTGAAAAGTTTGCCTCAGAGAAAGTTTTAGAAGCACTGGCAGAAGTTCACATTTGAACGATACGATTTTAATACAAGGTCGCCTTTCGAACTATATAACTTTTGTATTGTTGTATGGTAGATAGGAACTGTCAGTATCACCCTGGTAAAATACCGACCTATTTAGAACAGAAAAAACTTTGATCTTCAGGAATTTTTAGTGGCTTGTCTTTTTTTTCTTCATTTTTTTACCTCCACACAATTTAAGGATGTTTGCAAATACCACACAGGAAATATATTATCATTTTTGGGAATGCTGTGTGGAGGGTTTTGAAGAGATCGAGCACACAAGAACGAGTCGCAGAAACGAAAAGTTCTTATATGCCGATAATGTCTAAGATGAAGGGATCAATGACGCATGTTCCTCGGAGCATCTTCCATTATAATACCGGTAGAACAAGGACAGCATTCCCACCTGACGCATGTGTTGAAAATATTATTAGGGAATCTATGAAACTGACCACCCGTTTCTGCACAGAATGAAGGATTTTTAGTATTTTGGAGCTCCAGACCAAAGGTGGCTGCCAATTCAACAGGTCGTCAATTGTTTACTATTAAAGTACCATACAAATATATCAGAGACGGCCTCTGCGGTCGAAGGGTAAGGCTCTGGACTAGCTAGCCAGAGGTCACGAGTTCAAATCCTGGCGTGCGCAAGTAAATATTATTTTATTGATTTGTGTTATTTAAAAATTTACTAATTAAAAATAATATATAGTGTATTTGCGGCTGTTGTAAGACCACCATTAAGAATTGAAACGCTGCTTGAAATGACTTTAGCTGTGTTTGGTGACCAGATCTGAATAGCAAGATACTTAACTACCTTCCTCTCCACCATACAGCATACCCTAATCGGGGATGCCATAGTCTCACTGGCTCCAGACGGTTGGGAGCAGTTGTACCGGTAGATCTTCTCTGCCTACCCAACAAGTAGCTTTATTATGGTTAGTTAAGACGAAATAAGCGCCTTTGAGGTGATTTTGTACAAAAACGACGCCATAAAAATCATTCAAATATTATTATCACAAAACTCTAATAACGGGGTTCGCTCGGCGTTGACATTTTAATTATATCTGATGAACGTATTACTAAAATCTCAAATGTTTCTAGAGGGATACCTACGGATCTAAGTTATTTATATTCTTAAGATTAATAAAAACACTACCTTACCATTAAAATATTCAATGTAAAACGGTTTGAAAATTTTATAAAACGTTTTTCAGCTATAAAAATAGCGCTAAGCAAGAGATTTTATTTTTCTAAACGATGAATTAGTAACTTCCCGAGGAATCCCTCTAGAAACATTTGAGATTTTTGTAATACGTTCATCAGAAATAATAATTAAAATAAACCTGCTGGGTCAAAGTCAACCGTAGGTCCGTACATTGTCATTGAAATACCCACTTTATTTTATAGATTTGATAGGGCAATTATAGTGATTTGTTTTTGGGATACTACGCCGTGTATCTCCTTCTTTTGGCTAAAGAAGGAGATAGAGCAACACGGCATAATACCCTAAAAAAAACAAATCAATTTAATTCTTTTGGGCGTGAAAATTTCTAATCATAGTTGATAGGGCAAATTCAACCTTGGGTCTGTCCAATACACAAGAACCGCGCGTCGCATATATTTGTGCACGGCTGCTTCACTTACGTCGTTATGATTCTGGCTTAATCTTATTATCTCGTCTTAATAAAAAAAATGAACTTACCTAGAACACTGACAAACTTCGCAACCACCCTGTTGTTCGTGTCCTTCCCACATCAAATCTGTGACTTCCATTTTGCAAGTCCTTTTTTTGACACAAATTTAAAATAAACACTCACTTTTAATCAAAATTACTGCATTATGTAACGAGTAATTTGAATTTAACGGTTTAAAAAAATATAATATTCTTGTAATATAATTAAGATTCACTAAACTTTATTATATAATTGGTCTACAATGTCACTTTTGATAAATAATACAAGTTTAAAACAATGTTTTTATTATTTGCTTAGTATTAAAATAATAAGTTATCTTTTTCATCACCTTTTTAACTGATTTTAAATTAATTTCACTTTTAACGCACTGTTTTTTTTTTTGTATTTGTTTACAATTGGTTAAATTTTGTCACTGGAAACTGTCAAATTGAACTGTTTTACTGTGTAGGGTTTAATTAGAGTATTTTTTTGTAACTTCTGTCAGTTTGCGAGGCAACATGAAGGACCTATGCGTTGGTAATTCTCCAACGGACTGTTTGGTTCCGTGTTGTTGGTTACTTGACTGTAGTATACTGTGTGGTTTGTGTCTGTAGCGTGTGCATGTGTTGTGTTACCAATACTGACAACGCTATCGGCGAACGAGAAGGGAACGTCAACCTTTTTGATACATACGCCACAACAAGAGACCTCAACTTGTTTTCTCCGTAGGGGTCGGCAGAGACGCACTGTTTCGCTCTACATGCCCAAACCATCTAAGCTTCCTTTTCTTAATCTTACTCATTACGCTTACATCAGCCTTGCATCATTTGCGAAGCTTTACATTTCTCACACGATCATAAATGATTTTTTTATGGTGAATGCAGGTAATTCCATTAAAACGAAGTTTAATGCTTATTTTGATTAATCTTTATAACGAATTGGTGTACATTATGAATATAAAAAAATATGCTTTAGATAAATTGAAGGTTTTCCTATTGTTTCGTTTGAGTACAAAACAAATAAAATAATAAATTACTCAATAATAAATATAAATGTTAATTACTAAAAAATATATTTTTCCAATAGAAATGTATGAACGCGTAAAGGAAACAACTTTAAAAAAATACTTTATTATAGCTAAGATTATCTGTGACAGTTTCATTTGATAAACTTTTTTGCCTTCTTATAAAATTATTTACAAAATAAATAAAAACCAGTTTTGTGCTTGAAATCGAACATTTCTAGACTTCAGCATTACCAGTAGCAAATTATTTTATAACTCATAACTTCAATCAGTGTTTAATCCAGCAGCACGGCTCTTAACCGGGTTTTCAAAATATTTGCACATTTCAGAACATCTTCGTAACCTTCGCTGGCTCAAGTGCCCTGAAAGAATCCAGTACAAACTGTGCTGGATGGTGTTTAAATCCATCAATGAAATGGCCCCACCCTACAACTCTGAACTATGCGTCCCGGAAAACACTGGTCTGAGGCAGTCAACTCTTAGATCAGCAACATCATCAGCTGTAGGCAGACTGATAGAACCTAAGCGCAAGCCAAATACTAAGTTTGAAAAAAGGCTTGGAATAAACTTCCCCAGAAACTAAGATCCATAACAAGTCCAACAGAATTCAGGTCTAAACTAAAAACTTACCTTTTTAAGCTGTCATACCCTTGAATTAAATATATCATTCCTGAGAAAAAGTCCAATTATATACAATTTTCTAAATATGTCCTAAATCTTGTATCTAAATTTCGCTAATAAACAATTAGTTAATGTTAATTAAGTGTTAATCTCAAGTGACCCACCAGGTAAGTATTGTACTGTATATTATCTCCATATATAGTTATAACATAGATCATTGTAGAAGTGTATTATATATTTTTACAGCGCCCTTGAGGCGTCCAAATTATTATTATTATAACTTGAAAAATAATTATAAGCAATAATTAGTCTGCCCGAAATATCAATACAAATTGAAAATATCTCAGAGTAAAAATAAATGCCGCCAACGGGAATTGAACCCGTGCTCTAGACCACTGAACTATGTCGGCTTATTTCTAACCCGTCAAATGATTCAATATGTACTAGTACCACAATCAACAATTACTGCTTATTATATTTTTTCCACCTGTAAACAACCAACTTTATTTTTGTATGGAAGGCTTTCTAAGTGCTAAATTTCTCACTAGATGGCGTCGAGACATATTATATCTTCATTTATTGGTGAAATATTTTTGACTTGTCAAATATTATTATTTTTTAATGATTAACTATTGTTTATAAGACAAGGTTTTATGCATAGCGTAAGTAAAGGATAACAAATAATTATTTCTTATTCCTTATGCTATGCATAAAACCTTGTCTCATAAACATTAGTTTATCATTGAAAAATAATAACTTGAAAGATTAAAACTATTCTATCGAATATGTTTTTTTCATTAAGTGTGTATTTTTTGTCAAAAACTTACATGTAATTTGATTCTCGGGCCGATGGTTCTTCTTTCGTGGATTTCCCAGTATGTATTCGACCGTTTGACGGATGTACCTATATTATATTATACTTGGTTATCCCTGTTTGTTGGTGTGTATACTAGCGTCAGTGAGAGGTGAGGTGGTGTGCGTCTCTCAACGGTTTTTGAGACCTCAGACCCCCTCAAAGTTAAATCTATACTAGTACTGTGTCAACTACATGCCTGACTAATTGAAAAGCATCATTAGTATAAGTTAGATGCAGAAGAGAGTCAAATAGCTCTGAGGCTGATGATTTTCGAACCTAACCTAGCTTATGATTTTTTTATAATAATATAAATCTTTTGCCAGTGATGTTGGACACTGCAATGCTGTCCGAAACTTTGGCTAAAGAAGGAGGTAGCGAAACACGGCATAATACCCCAAAAACAAATCACTACAATAGGCCGTGAAAATCTAAAAAAAATCACACCTTTAAAAGACAAGGTTTCATATACAAAATAAAGTTGGTTGTTTATAGATGAAAAAATATAATACGTCGTAATTGTTGATTGAAGTACTAGTACATATTGAATTTGGGAATAAGCCGACGTAGCTCAGTGGTCCAGAGCACGTGAACGGACATCAGAAGGCACGGGTTCAATTCCCGTTGGCGGCATTTATTTTTACTCGGGAGATATTTTCAATTTGTATGGAAATTACAGGCGACTAAATATTGCTTATAATAATTTGTCTATGGGTACAAACAAAGGGTATCATAGGCAAGTATGGCTATAATCTCAGATGAGGTGAGATCCCTGAGGCGTATGTGTTCGCAAATAATGCAAGGCTGATGTTAGCGTAGTGAGTAACATCAAGAGAGGGACGCTTAAATGATTTGGGCATGTTAAGCGAATTAACTGAATGTTTATATGGTAGAAGAAACCCGGGACGCTTGAAGAAGACATGGCACGATCAAGTAAACCAAATAATTGAGCTGCGTCATGTGAATTGTATGTATGAATTCGAATGAAGCAAGGAGTATTTGATTGATTCCGTAGTTGAGTTGTAACGATCCTCGGCTACTAATCCGGAGGTCGCGGGTTCAAATCATTTTATTTGATGAATTTTGTATTATTTTTGAATACCTGGCTATTCAGATCAGGCTGCCAAACTCGGCTAAAGCCATTTCAAGCAACCATTCAATTCTGAATGGTGGTCTTACACCAGGGCGATACTGAGAGTATCCCCGACTCTGGAATGTGCCTCAAATATACTATATACATGTATTACTTTAATTGAGTAGATTTTGATACTAGATAAATTAATCAAATAAAATTTACTTGCGCACGCCGGGATTTGAATCTGCGACCTCCGGCTTGCTAGTCGAGAGGCTTACCTCTCGACCATGGAGGCCGTGTTTGGTGACCTGATCTAAGTGGCCAGGTAATAATAATAATAATAAAAATATTTGGATGATTTGTATAGCGCCGTTTTTGTGCAAAATCACCTCAAGGGCTTCCCTATCCCCTTCCCCTCCTCACTACCTTTAGCCTTAAAACATAACCCAATTGGGGATGGCATAGTCTCTCTGTCTCCAGACGGTTGGGAGCAGTTGGGACTCTTGTGCGATAGTTATAAAAAAAGAAGAAAATAGTTGTGTATCGGTAGATCCTCTCTGTCTACCCCTGCTGGGAAACGACCTGATGGTTAGTCGGTTAGTTAAGTTGTATAGGGGTGAATGACTTATTCCCCATTGCTATACAGGGTGTCTGGCAACTCGTGGAAACATCGCAATTGGAGTGGATTTTATGATACACCTGTTTTAATAAAAAGACGTAATACATAAAAAAAGGTTCATACAATAATTACAAATGATTTCACTAACGTGAGAACAATCCAATAATAAAAAGTCACGTAATACATACTTTGTATATGGTATTAATCAATACTAATATATAGAGATGGCAAAATTTAGCATTAATTTTCAGATTTTTTAGCATTAATAATTGGAAATTTCGCGTTTTATAGCATTTTGAGGCATAATTTAGCGTTTTGTAGCAAAATAGAAAAAAGTGTATTTCCTGAATGTTTTTAGCGCATATTTTAAGTATTTTTGGTAAAATATATGTTTAACCTTCATTTGCAAGTATTTCCATGTGAAAGATTATAAATAATTCATTTTAATATTAAATTAATAAAGAAGGAAACTCTAAGTACGGGTCGAACAAAAATACAACAAATGCAGATTGCGATTAACATCAATAGGCGTAATTTATTTCGCACAATTTGTGTAATGTCAAAAAGTAATTTTAGCCTACAGTACAAAAATATTAAATATTTACACATAAAATAGTAACAAAATTATAAATTTTTTTTTGAAATTCTCACATATTATTTTAATACCCGGTATTTTCGGGAAATTCGCGCCTATTTCGCTAAATAGAATAATTTAGCTGAAATACGGCCAAAATCACGTTTTTCGCGTTAATTCGCGAAATAGAAATCACTGGAAACACTTTCAAATGCCTTGCAACGCAAAGAAAACTTATAAATGCCCTATTTTCGAAACATAAATATTTTTTCGCGTTTTTAGTTAAAACGAAATTTTGCCATCTCTACTAATATATACAAAGGTTCATACAATAATTATGTACTAAGGCAAGAAACAAAAGAGACAGAAATAGAGACACAAATAGTGATACAAGCAGAGATGTGCTTTATTTCAAATGGAAATGGAGACACAAATAGTGATACAAGCAGAGATGTGCTTTATTTCAAATGGAAATGGAGACACAAATAGTGATACAAGCAGAGATGTGCTTTATTTCAAATGGAAATGGAGACACAAATAGTGATACAAGCAGAGATGTGCTTTATTTCAAATGGAAATGGAGACACAAATAGTGATACAAGCAGAGATGTGCTTTATTTCAAATGGAAATGGAGACACAAATAGTGATACAAGCAGAGATGTGCTTTATTTCAAATGGAAATGGAGACACAAATAGTGATACAAGCAGAGATGTGCTTTATTTCAAATGGAAATGGAGACACAAATAGTGATACAAGCAGAGATGTGCTTTATTTCAAATGGAAATGGAGACACAAATAGTGATACAAGCAGAGATGTGCTTTATTTCAAATGGAAATGGAGACACAAATAGTGATACAAGCAGAGATGTGCTTTATTTCAAATGGAAATGGAGACACAAATAGTGATACAAGCAGAGATGTGCTTTATTTCAAATGGAAATGGAGACACAAATAGTGATACAAGCAGAGATGTGCTTTATTTCAAATGGAAATGGAGACACAAATAGTGATACAAGCAGAGATGTGCTTTATTTCAAATGGAAATGGAGACACAAATAGTGATACAAGCAGAGATGTGCTTTATTTCAAATGGAAATGGAGACACAAATAGTGATACAAGCAGAGATGTGCTTTATTTCAAATGGAAATGGAGACACAAATAGTGATACAAGCAGAGATGTGCTTTATTTCAAATGGAAATGGAGACACAAATAGTGATACAAGCAGAGATGTGCTTTATTTCAAATGGAAATGGAGACACAAATAGTGATACAAGCAGAGATGTGCTTTATTTCAAATGGAAATGGAGACACAAATAGTGATACAAGCAGAGATGTGCTTTATTTCAAATGGAAATGGAGACACAAATAGTGATACAAGCAGAGATGTGCTTTATTTCAAATGGAAATGGAGACACAAATAGTGATACAAGCAGAGATGTGCTTTATTTCAAATGGAAATGCAAAATGAAAAATGGGTATTTTCCATTTTGCATTTTAAATGCTTTTCTAAAAACCATTTTGCATTTTGTATTTTAAATGCTTTTCTCAATGCATTTTCCATTTTAAATGCTTTTTTGCAACATTCTTCCTACTATCTCTACTCATCTTTTTTTCATAAGCCCCAAATATCAGTCGGTCCTCAACCTCGCTTTGAGAGATAATTTATATTTGTCAAGTTGCTCCCTGGTAGGAGCCCTGGCAATTGAGTGATACCATTACAAAAAATACTGTTTCAAATACTGAACATGGGGCCATGACGCTGTAATATTAAATGTTAGATAGCACTTTCTATGTTTTTACTTTGGCAACATTATTAGTCCCGCGCAATTTTTTTGTGGTTTCATAATCCTTAGTCTTGGTATTTTTGGATTTACCATCATGTAATATGTTTGTTCTACATTGATGTCCATTATTAAATGAAAAAATTGTTTAAAAATTCTATAATTATTTTGATTGTTTTGCATTTTGCATTTGAAATGCTTTTCTAAAAACCATTTTGCATTTTGCATTTTCAAATGGAAAAGTTTTGACCCATTTCCATTTTGCATTTCAAATGGTTTTGGGTACCTATTTTGCACATCTCTGGATACAAGAGACCCAAATAGTGACACAAATAGAACCACAAGTTATCACAAAATATAAATAGCGCAACAATTTTTTTAGCAACATCAGAACATGTTTTCAGCATCCGTATTATCGACGAAAATGTCTACTTCAGCACACTATTTCTTACTCTATAATATATTTGTAATAACTTAATATTATCCACACTACTAAATTTAAAAAATATGTAAATAAAATCCTCAGCACGGGAGATCCCAGTGATGATATCAATTTTGTTACACAAAAATAAAAAGATGATAAAACACTTATTATTCTACGAGTTTCCCGACACCGTGTTATGTTAAGCTGTACCTCAGGTATGCGGTACCTACTTGAAGTTATCATCTCACTTTTAGACAAACCGGTTTCTAAGGAACCATAAATTGTATTTTTTTAAATATTTAATCCATAGATCCTTTCTAACCAGGGGTAAATAATCTTTTTCCAAGAGTTATAAATGTCTGCATCGTAATAAATATAAGATAATAACTCATGTGGTTATGAATGTCTTGGGGTAAAGTTTTAAAAATGGATTATTTCTTACACTTTTCACTTTCACCTTATAAATTCTTATTGCAACCCTTTCTCTCTTCATCACATACGCCACATTTAACCATGTTTGATTCATTTGATCATGCAGTGTCCTCAGGTGTCCCCAACTTTGTCTACCATTATCATATATTACAAACAAATCAATAGATTCCAGTCAGTTTTTAATGCTGCGTCGAAAATGATTTTTGGTAAATCTAAGTATTGTCGCATAACCCCACTTCTAAGGAATCGCTTTCACTGGCTTCAATGCCCTTAAAGGATATAGTTTAAGATCTGCTTAATGACCTTCAAAGGATTGCAAGGAATGGCGCCAGCCTTTATACCGGAACTATGTGTCCGACAAAACTTAAGCAACAGACAGCTTACTCTAAGATCAACAGAACTAGATGAATTTACTGGACAATTTGTGTAGCGCCGCTTTTGTGAGATATAACCTAAAGGGCGCTTTAGAGTTGATGCAGGTATTACAAAAATAAATTGAATCTATGTTAAGTAAAATGAAGAACAGGAACAGGACATGAAGATAGAAGATGGAGACTCTGCAGCAAGAATCCTAAGTGGTGAAGAAACTGGACCAGCTGCTGCAACGAGAGAGTCCACCGCGTCCACCAACAGTGCCAGCACGAGGTTCGTCATCCGTCCAGGTATGTGTCTGCTGCTAATAAAGCGCTGACAGAATATCCTCTCGCAGATACCAGACCTTGGCAGCACCGCTGTGACGTTCGACGAAGATAGAAGATGGAGACACTGCAGCAAGAATCCTAGGTGCTGAAGAAACTGGACCAACTGCTGTCCACCAACAGTGCCAGCACGAGGTTCGTCATCCGTCCAGGTATGTGTCTGCTGCTAATAAAGCGCTGACAGAATATCCTCTCGCAGATACCAGACCTTGGCAGCACCGCTGTGACGTTCGACGAAGATAGAAGATGGAGACACTGCAGCAAGAATCCTAGGTGCTGAAGAAACTGGACCAACTGCTGTCCACCAACAGTGCCAGCACGAGGTTCCTCATCCGTCCAGGTATGTGTCTGCTGCTAATAAAGCGCTGACAGAATATCCTCTCGCAGATACCAGACCTTGGCAGCACCGCTGTGACGTTCGACGAAGATAGAAGATGGAGACTTTGCAGCAAGAATCCTAGGTGGTGAAGAAACTGGACCAGCTGCTGTCCACCAACAGTGCCAGCACGAGGTTCGTCATCCGTCCAGATATGTGTCTGCTGCTAATAAAGCGCGGACACAATTAGATGTTAGTAATCGTCTAATTGAACTTTCTAGGTCAAATCGAGCCGTTTACTATGATCGCTATTTTAGTGTAACAGGCCCGCTCATCTGGAATAGACTTCCCTCAGCTCTTACTAATCAACAGAATTTGGCTGAATTTAAACGGGTTTTAAAAACAAAATGATTTAAAAAAACTTACAATTCATAAATCTTAACTTCTTTTCAATATTTTATAATGAGCCATAATTTCGAAATTCCTGTAATTGTTGGGTTGGTTTCGGTTGCCTCCTTATTGTACCCTTTTTAAATGTCTGCTCGGAACATTCTCATTTCCGAGCACAAACTACCTACCGTTTTAGTTTTAATGTTCTTGTTTTGTCTTGTCCTTCTGTTATTGTTATTCTATGTTTTGTTATCATTTTGTATAAACAGTATATTTAGTGTTATAATATTAGATCTGTATTGGATATGGCTAACTGTAGAAATAATTTTAACAACATGACACTTAATACTAAATTACCGTTTTTAAGTTTGTTATAGTTAAGCGCACTTGAAGTGAAATGACACAAAACTGCGCTATATAAATGCTGTGTTATTATTATTATTAAGTTTTCCTCGGATGTCCCCGACTACTACGACCATCCAAACTATTTTCTTGAACTCTCGTAGCACGCAAGAGAGACTGTGGTTTCAGTTCTATGAACAGGAGATTTCGTATCCTAAAATTAAGTTTCAATTTTTGTCTTATTTAACAAATCAAAACCAATATTTATAAGTAGGTAATTAAATACTCACCTACTTCATTGTCAAAATGAATATTTTATATTTAAAAAGTTAGCAGTCCACAACGGAGTGCTGGTACCTACCCTGATGTATGGAAGTGAGGCATGGAACTGGCAAAGAAAGGATGAAAGTAGATTAAATGCGGTTGAAATGAGATCCCTGAGGCGTATGTGTGGTAAAACCATGTATGATCGTGTGAGGAATGTGGAAATCCGCAAAGAGTGCAAGGCTGATGTAAGCGTAATGAGTAAGATCAAGAAAGGGACGCTTAGATGGTTTGGGCATGTAGAGCGAATGAGCGAAGATAGGAGTGTAAGGAGGATATATGATGCAAATGCGAATGGTAGCAGAAGTCGGGGACGCCCGAGGAAGACATGGCACAACCAAGTGAATCAGATACTTGAGTTGGGCCATGTCGAGAGTCAGAACAATAGAAGAGTATGTATGAATGTGAATGAGGCTAAGAGTGTGTGGTGTGACAGAGTTGTTTGGCGGTCCGTCCTCTCTGCCTACCCCTGCGGGGAAACGGCGTGATGGTTAGTTAGTTAGTTAAAATTATTTCAAATGAGGACTTATACAATTTGTCCAAATAAACGTCACAATTTCAATGAAATTTATTTTTTCAATGATTTTCAGTAGGTAGGTACTAATATACTGAAAAAAATTACGCGTTTGAATTATTCCTTTCCACATGACATATGACATACAGTGTTGGTTATCCAAAAATACAAACTGTATCAATCAAATGATTTTTTCAATATATAGATTTTTTTAGTGTACCCGGTGTTGCCCGACTTCTCTCTACTTTATACAAGTATAATATACATGTGTTATATACGTAAACCTTCCGGAAGAAATTCTCTAAACGACAGTGAAAGCCGTTTCAAATTCCGTTGGGTAGTTTAGAAGAACTAAGCGCACAAAGTGACAGGTGCGGATGGCGACTTTATTTTTTTTAAAGACTTTGACACATTTATATATCATGATTTGTGTGTGACATATCCGTATTATATGTTGGGGTGACAAACAGTGAATATATATAATACATGTAACTAACTAACCATCACGCCATTTCCCCGCAGGGGTAGTCAGAGAGGACGGACCACACACTCCTTGCCTCATTCACATTCATACATACTCTTCTATTGTTCTGACTCTTGACATGGCCCGACTCAAGTATCTGATTCACTTGGTCGTGCCATGTCTTCCTCGGGTGTCCCCGACTTCTGCTTCCATTCACATTTGCATCGTATATTCTCCTTACACTCCTTTCATACATGCCCAAACCATCTAAGCGTCCCTTTCTTAATCTTACTCATTACGCTTACATCAGCCTTGCACTCTTTGCGAATCTCAAACGATCATACATACGCCTCAGGGATATCATTTCAAAAGCATTCAATCTACTTTTATCCTTTCTTTGTCAGTTCCATGCCTCACTTCCATACATCAGGGTAGGTACCAGCACTCCGTTGTGTACTGCTAACTTCGCTTCTTTGGACAATGTTTTGTTAGCGCCAACTGCGTTCAGTCCTTCATTAATGGAGTTACCTGCATTTACTCTTCTGTCAATATCTCATTCTTTCAATACATGTATAATATATTTATAGAGTGTAGAGAGAAGTCGACTAATTTCAGGGGATTTTTCAATTTATCAACTTGCCTCAACAAACAAACTAATAACGTTTGTCTATGCGTCCTGCGTGAAAATTCAATGAACTCGCTTTCAAAATTGGAACTGATTGTGTGAGAAATAGATTGAGGGGTAAAGCTCTCGACTATCAATCGGAAGAGGCGATGCACTACGTCGTGTAATATTTTAAATTGAGCCGCTATCAATAACAACCCTATAAGGTTTAAATTCCCGCTTTAACACCATCCGCCTATTTTGATTTATGCAAGAAAAAAACATGGCCAAAAAGTGCCTTTTATTTTATTTTGTGGATTTTCAGGCACAAATATTTAATTTTTTTCCATCATTTTATAAATAACTTAATTTGCCACATTATACAATACAATCATAACCGAAAATGGGTTCGTAAGTAGGAGATTTTGAACTTTAAAGCAGTTTTCATAGGCCTTGTACATTATTTTTTTTTGGGCTTATAAAAAGAGTTATCTTAAAAATACTCGATTATTTCAAAGGCCAAGATGTATTCTACTCGCAGTATTTAATTCAAGCATCTGAAACATTTCTAGGCGACCAAATTTTCAAATCAAAAACACATGATTTTGCATTACTACGTATTGCATCGCCTTAACGAATTTGTGTTATTTCACAAAGTATTAGTTTATTTGTAGTACGTTAATTAGCACAGCTGTCCTTTTACCAGTATTACAATGGAAGATGCTCCGAGGAGCTAGCGTCATTGTAAAGTCGGGAAACACACCAAACGCACACCCAACATATGTAAACGTTCTTGAGTTCAATGTTCACATATGTTCTTATTTATATACAGTTAACATAATGTTTGTGAACACCTAGTGAGGTTTACCTGTGCTGATGTGTTCGTATGTATTAGGAAACTATTATTATGTCATACGTCATCGTACTTGAGATACTGAAGGAGTATTTAATAGTTGTTACATTTTGTTTGCCGGTCTCTCTAGACCCGTGTACACTGTACACCTTCCTTTCCTTCGCTTCTTATCAAATCATTCTACAATGCAAATACAGCACTCGAAATCACACAAACACTTCTCAACTGCCAAAAATATCTTATCAAACGTTAGCTGTAACTGATATATTGACGCTCTCAGATGACCGATCACCTCAAGTTAATATTAATAATTATAATAATATTTGGATGTCTTGTATAGCGCCGTTTTCGTGCAAAATCACCTCAAGGGCGCTGTACAAATATATAAAACACTTCTACAATGATCTATGTTATTACTAACTATATATGGAGATAATATACAGTACCATACTTACTTGGTAGGTCACTTGAGATTAACATTAACTAATTGTTTTTTAGCGAAATTTAGATACAGGATATTAGACATAATTGGAAAATTGGATATAATTGGATTTTGACAGCGTAAAAAGGTAAGTTTTTAGTTTAGACCTGAATTCTGTTGGACTTGTTATGGATCTTCCGGAGAGAGTTTATTCCAAGCCTTTGGTCCAGATGCTCCGAAAGCGCGATCACCAAACTTAGTATTTGGCTTGCGCTTAGGTTCTATCAGTCTGCCTACAGCTGATGATGTTGCTGATCTAAGAGTTGACTGCCTCAGACCAGTGTTTTCCGGGACGCATAGTTCAGAGTTGTAGGGTGGGGCCATTTCATTGATGGATTTAAACACCATCCAGCACAGTTTGTACTGGATTCTTTCAGGGCACTTGAGCCAGTGAAGGTTACGAAGGTGTTCTGAAATGTGCGAATATTTTGAAACCCCGGTTATGAGCCGTGCTGCTGCATTAAACACTGATTGAAGTTTGTCAATTTGATATTTTGTAAGGCTGGCATAAATGCCGTTGCAGTAATCGAGACGTGAGACTACGTAAGAGTTGATAAGTAGTTTTGTTGCTTCTGTAGGAAGGTTTCTTCGGACAGACTTGAGTTGTCTTAGGTAAAAAAAAACAGTTCTAGTACCTGATTTGTCAAATCTTCTGGGAAATGGTTACTAATTGAACACCGTACCATATACAATACATTATACAGTATACATAAAGATACAAAGGAAAGAATAGCTTAAATGACCTTTGTACACAATACATATACCGCTCTGAGACATGGCACGATCAAGTGAACCGCTGAATTCCATTCATCAATAGCAATAAAGTGTTGTGTCTGAAATTTTTGAATGGGTTCAGAAAAAATATCCCATTTGTTCAAATTTGGTAAATCCCCAATTTGTGGAATGTCGAGAAGCTGAAGATGGTGGGTGGTGAAGGAGATAGGAAAGGTGAAGATCCGGAAGCCTCTGGCTATTCAGATCTGGTAACTCAACACGGCTCATGCCATTTTACGAGGAATACACAAGGAAAAATGTATATATTTTTAGTGTAGCAAGGCATAAAAACCGCTTGGCAAACGTGGAGTCCAAAAAAAAGTCGATTTTAGCTCAAAAACGGTTTTTTTGTTTTATTTTGGAATAGTATTATAAAAACAAAGAAAAAATTCAAAACCAAGGGAAACTGTCACATATAATTATAGCTATTTAATTGTATTTCTTTAAGTTGTTTTCTCATATTCTTATTTTTCTTAGTTTATTTTCTCTAATTTTTATAGCATTCGGTCTACTCTCACCCTTCCTCTGCATTTTCAGACCTAACTGTCATGGTAGGGTAGTTACCAGAACTCCATTGTGGACTGCTAGCTTCGCCTCTTTGTACTATTTTTTTGTAAGCGCCAGTTCCTTGAAGTCAATTCTTTACTACGAATCGGTTTATATTGTGAATTCAAAAAAATATATTTTTTTGACAAATTACATGTTTTTTTAATGTTTTGCTTCAGTAGAAATCAAAATAAAACATGTACTTAACTACTTTGTGAAAAACATAAGCGTAAAATATTAAAAAATACATCATTAGAAATGTATGAACGCAAACAAGAAAACACTTAAAAATACAGATTTACAGCTAAGATTTTCCGTGACAGTTTCTTTTGGTTAGATTTTTCTTGCTTATAAAATTATATAGTTAAATCGACCGATTCTTGGCTACGTTTGCCAAGCGATTTTTATGCCTATTACATTTATTAGTGGTGATATAAGAGACACTAAGAATATACAATTTTTTGGCATGCGCATTCAGCTAATTCGCAAGTAGTTAATTTGTGTCCATATTTATATATTTAGGAATGATATGGGAAATGTATATATACAATCAATCGCTCGATTGGTTAAATCGTAGGTTAGTTGGCTAGCTAATTATGTTTATTTGTTCCCGGTGAAGTTGGTACAGTTCAGGACTTATACAGGAGTAGTTCTCACAGTCCACAGTCTGCAGGAACAACAGCTGTTTCTGAGGAATTTGACAGTTAGAGATTGGCATTGTAAAGAAGGCTATAAAAAATTTGCGGTCTCTGTGGCAGGTAGGACCCACTCTGCCCCCCACAGGGTCACTGCAAACTAGATTATTCATTTTATCCATGATAATAATTACGATACTAAATATAGTCATAATAATGATAAATTCAAATAAAATTTTACACGCAAAACTCTTTAATTATCTCGACCAAACGTATGTTGACAAATTTTCGTCCAACAAATGGTTGAGTATTGGAGAGTTGAGCGCAGAAATAGAAGGATTTATGCTTGCCATTCAGGATAGAGTCATTAATACTAAAAATTATAGAAAGCATATAATCAAAGACACAAATCAAATTGATGATTTGTGTAGAAAATGTTTGGCTTTTTCGGAAACTATAGAACATATTATATCGGGATGTTCTATATTAGCACCGTCCGAGTATACATTTAGGCACAATCAAGTTTTAAAAATAATTCACCAAAATTTGGTAATTAAACATAACTTGATTGACTGCCGTAATATAATACCATATTATGAATACGAACCAAATTCATTTTTATAAAAAGAATTTTATAAAATATATCATGATAAAACTATACTAACAGACCGAACGATTAGTCATAATAGTCCCGATATAGTTTTACATGACAAAATTAAAAAAAAAAACTTATATCATTGATGTCGCTATTCCAAATTCCTGTAATATTCAAAAATCTGCTAACGAAAAAATAAGAAAACACACAGATTTAGGAAATGAAATAAAAAGAATTTGGCATTCTCAGACTATAAAAATATTACCATTCGTTATTTCGGCTACTGGCATTTTACCTAGCTCTCTCATTAAAAATTTAGGCGTATTAGATCTATCAAAAAATTTATAAATAAAGATGCAAAAGTCGGTCATTTTAAATACATGTAGGATAACGAAAGATTTTTTAAAATTTATGTTTGAGGGATCAGTAGGATTTATAGGCCCTTAGGCCAGTGCAATTAGCGCCAAAAAGGGGGTCGCGATCGAAGTAATTCCGGTAGTCCCAATTTTTTTATATGTTATATAAACTGATCCCCTGATGTAAAATCTGATTTTCCGACGTTGGCGCACCTGTGCTCGCGCCGCCATTTTGAAAAAACTGGCCGAAATCGGGCCAAAATCTAGTTTTTCCCAAATATCTCATTTCCAATGCAAATTTCGGCTAAAGTATCTTAACAAGTATAATAGAACATAAAATAACCTACAACTTTTGTTAATAAAAATTTCTTCTATCTCTAATAGGTACCGAGGTAGAAAGTCGTAAAGGTGCGTATATTTTTGAAAAAACAAATTTTTTGCGCGATTAAGTATGGTTTTTTTATAAATACCTCGTTTCCAGTGGAATTTCATGAAAATTTTATTGATACCAATTATGTAGAACATAAAATTTCAAAAAAATCTGTGCCGTTTTTATGTTTATATAGTTTTTTACCGATATAAAGAATAAACAAATCCAGGTAGGTACGCACAGAAAATCTATCACGGTTTATTATCACGTTATTAGATTTTTTTTGGCATTTTTAAATACAAACATCTATAAATTTACTAGAGGGCACTTCGGTATGGGGGAGCTACCCCCCACCCTTCTACTCCTCCCCTCCGGTTCCCTTCAGTTGCCGCATGTCACGTCTTGAGCCTGGAGCGGAGCTTGACAGCGTCAGTGTCACAGCAGCGTTCAGTTCGAAATGATTCAGTGCAATCGAGTATGAAAGATTTACAAAAGAGGGCTACTTTACGATCCGACGGTCTCATAAATTTTGGTCAGGGATTTGGTCTGACATGACCATCGAACAAACTCTGATGAGATCGATGAAAACATCTGGAGGTTTGACCCAAGGACGGGGAATCACAGAAAGTTCCATCCTTCGTTGGACTGCTGGATTCGTTTATCTGCATAACATTTGTGAGGGTATCGAGTCATTTTGTGGGATTGAATCAGGAACGTCAGAGCAACATGTAGAAATGAGGCCTGCAAGAATTAAGAGGGATGATCGAGACGTTCAAACTCTCATTGATTGGTTTGCTTGCCATGAACCATTTCCTAAAACAAACGTGATTATGTCTATTAGCAGTGGCACAATCGGGGATAGCAAAGTCACTTGTCACATGGCTGAAAAGATGGGGAAATTCGCTATGTCTAAAGTTATCAACAAAAACTTTGGAAACCTACACTTAAAACGTAATGATGCAATAGTTTCTCTTGCGGCGGTGACCAGCAGTGTCAAAAATCAGGGTGTGACTATGTCAATAGATCCATTAATGCTATTCCATCGTATGTGTATTGCCAAAAAGTCTGAAAGTGAACTTAAATAATATTTTCAATATGAACTCTCTCCTGTACCATTGTCTCTTTTCTCAGAAGAAGGCATGCGCAAAAGAACGAAGTCTATATTTTATTCATCATTAAACCCTCTACCAAATAATAGAGAACTGGGAAGCAGTAAAATACAGGTAATTGATGGAGGATATTTACTGCACAAAGTTGTATGGGGCTCGTGCTCAACTTTTTTCAGTAATTTTCCAGCAATATGTCAGATATGTACAAAATCACTATGGATCCAATGCAGTAGTGGTATTCGATGGATACCCAGATTCTATGGGGAAAAAAAGCACTAAAGGGGTAGAAAGAGCACGACGTGCCAGAGTTACAACTTCTGCTGAAGTTTTGTTTTTTGAAAGCATGCACCCACAAGTGCCACAGGAAAAGTTTCTGGGAAATGAGAAGAACAAGTCTCGTTTTATTTCCCTACTCAGAACCTCATTTGCACCATCCCACATAACGACAGTACAAGCTGAAGAGGATGCTGACGTTCTCATAGGGAACACAGCAAATTCGTTGTCATCTCAACATGATGTGGTCATAATCGTTGGTCAGGATATTGATCTGCTGGTACTCCTCACAGCTCTCTCACCTCTCAACGTATATTACCAAAAAGTTCTAACGCCTTGTACTCGAAAAAATGTTTTAAACACATTGAAATAGTTGAAAACATTTTATTACTTCATGCCATAAGTGGTTGCGATACAACTGGAGCTCCGTTCGGTCAAGGCAAACACAAATTTTGTAATATTCTTCTCAAGAACCACTCAGTGAATGAACTTGTTCGTATATTTCAAGACCCAAAAGCAAAGACAGAAACAATCACTTTGGCTGCCGAACAACTATTTGCACTTTTGTATGGCGGCAACGAGAAATCAAATTTGGAAAATTTAAGGTACATCATTTTCGTCAAAGGAGTAAAAAAGAACAAATTCTATTTATCCAGGCTACCACCCACCAAAGATGCAGTCCAGCAACACGCTTCAAGAACATACTTGCAAGTGCAGACTTGGCTTGATCACGATAAAGATCCGACTGAATGGGGGTGGAAAAAGGATGCTGTTGGGTTACTTACTCCAGTAACAATGTTGAAGGAAGCTGCACCTCAGGCCTTGCTGAACTTCATATCATGTCAAGGTAAAAAAGGTTGCGCTGGAAAGTGCACCTGCAGAAAGTCGGGTTTGAAATGTTCCCTACTCTGCATTCATTGCAATGGCAACTCCTGCGAGAATGCTGTAGAAGCCTTCGTTGATGACGATGACAGGAATATGATGACCCAGTCGCCACAAATTTGGGTGATAAGACAGATGATGAAGTTATTCAGGGCCAGAAGTAAGAAACTATAGTCAAGGGCTCGTACTTCTGTCTAAACTGATCTACCATTAATTTTATTTTTTGTTATGCTGATAACTTAACTAATAAAGAAAAGAATGTAAATAAATGTTAATTTTACGAAAATACCAATTTTTTATCTTTTTTAAGTACCTTATCATCTTAATTGTATTAATAATCTTAAATGTATGTTGTGATTACGTTGATAGGCATGTCAGACCAAGCTGCGAGCACAAATGTAGTGGCTTGGCCTATTTTAGTGGTCTTCCCATTGGGAATGTATGGCGACCGATATGCTGAAATAGTCTATCTACTATATTTATAGCTAGGTCTGACACAGGCATGACGATTGTTGTCAACGTATATGTTCTTAGAACAATAATTGTTAAAGAAAAATAAAATCAAGGAGTGCCATGTTTAAAACACCTAACCTCAGTTTCAATTTTTGGCCTGGTTTTGGTGGATTAGAGTTTGGATACGTAATAGAGATAAAAAATATAAATTATATACCTATTTCTTTAACGAAATTTTATTTTCTTTAAAATTATTATCAGTAAATTTTTCACAAAATTGTACTGAAAACGAGGTATTTATAAAAAACCAAACCTAGTCGCGCAAAAAACTTGTTTTTTCAAAAATATACGCACCTTTACGACTTTCTACCTCGGTACCTATTAGAGATAGAAGAATTTTTTTTCAACAAAAGTTGTAGGTTATTTTATGTTATATTATACTTGTTAAGATATTTTAGCCGAAATTTGCATTGGAAATGAGATATTTGGGAAAAACTAGATTTTGGCCCGATTTCGGCCAGTTTTTTCAAAATGGCGGCGCGAGCACAGGTGCGCCAAAGTCGGAAAATCAGATTTTACATCAGGGGATCAGTTTATATAACATATAAAAAAATTGGGACTACCGGAATTACTTCGATCGCGAATCGCTAATTGCACTGGCCTACCTGTTAGAAGTTCTACCGAGCCGAACCCTCTGATATGAAAATATCTGGAGTCGGTGAATTATTTTCCCATTTGATCTCTGGTGAGTTGACGTGTTGTTCTTGTATTGTTTTGTATTTATTTTGCTTATATGTATAATGCACTTGCATAATGTGGATTGACTAGATGATCATTTGTGGAAAAGTGTGTGGAAGGGTTTAGTTTTTTCTGTGGGGAAGATTTAAGCCGGACGTAAAGTGGGAAGAGTAAAATAATCTAAATTCACCTAACTCATTTCGTTTGTGATTGTGCCTAAATGTAATTTTCTAAATTCTAAATTATTATGTGAAGAATTACGACGAGCGATAAGGTACCTATAATATTTAAACAGAAAATTATTTTAAATGTCTATTTAATAATTTTAACTGATTTTTCAAGAAATCACTATCTATCTAGTATCACGTTATAATTTTGATTTGTGAACAGTCTGTATTGGAACACCGGATTAGCTATCGAGTGGTTCTTGTTCTAAGAAGAGGCAATATAAGAAATATACAGACCTAGGAACAGGTAGATCGGTGGAGGGTTTACAGAGAATATAGGTATCATAGACCATAGTGTTTTAGCAGACGTATGGTTGACTTTGCCCTAGCAAATATACGACGCGCGGAACTGGTGTTTTGGCAGACGTATGGTTGACTTTGCCCTAGCAAATATACGACGCGCGGAACTGGTGTTTTGGCAGACGTATGGTTGACTTTGCCCTAGCAAATATACGACGCGCGGAACTGGTGTTTTGGCAGACGTATGGTTGACTTTGCCCTAGCAAATATACGACGCGCGGAACTGGTGTTTTGGCAGACGTATGGTTGACTTTGCCCTAGCAAATATACGACGCGCGGCCCTGGTGTTTTGGCAGACGTATGGTTGACTTTGCCCTAGCAAATATACGACGCGCGGACCTGGTGTTTTAATAATAATAATAATAATAGAATTTATTCCAGAATGTATGCAGGGGTAGTGCAATGCAATACATTACATATTTGAAATAATATACATAATTAACTAACTAACTAACTAACTAACCATCACGCCGTTTCCCCGCAGGGGTAGGCAGAGAGGACGGACCGCCAAACAACTCGGTCTTGGCACACACTCCTTGCCTCATTCACATTCATACATCGTCTCATACATACTCTTCTATTATTCTGACTCTTGACATGGCCCGACTCGAGTATCTGATTCACTTGATCGTGCCATGTCTTCCTCGGGCGTCCCCGACTTCTGCTACCATTCACATTTGCATCATATATCCTCCTTACACTCCTTTCTACATATACATAATTAGCTTAAGAAAAATAATTATAATACTTACATGGGTGATTCCGATAGGCACAAAAAAGCGGAATTTTGGAGAAAAAAGATAAAATATAAACACAAAAATGAGTGTAAGCAGCCGTTTATGGAGGATATTTGCACATCTCCCGTCTCCAGAGGGACATCAGAGGGGACTCCATCCAGGCAACCATGGCAGTGATGATTTTGTTACTTGATTGGCGCAGTCTGCGCCATAAGCTTCCCATGTGATGGCGGAGATGGAGTCTCGTGGACCCCCAAAATTTTTTTCTCACTGACATAGACCCCCCCAGCATGCCGATATCGACCCCTGGGGGTCCATATAGACCACTTTGGGAACCTTTGATCTAAACTATTACCTTTCTAAATAGGACATTTTTTATTGTCACCAGCAAGGATTTTCAAATGAGGATTCTCTTTGATGACTCGAGTCTCCGTTATTCTTTAATTTTTTTTTGAGTTTTTTTATTTTAAATTATTCTAAAAATTACTGTGTATATGGGTAAAATTCCTACGAAATTCCTGTTTTTATGTAACTATATACATTCCATGAAAACCTAAAGAAATTCCAATAATTATTTTTAGATTTTTGGTTTTATGATTACTATGTAATTCAATGATAACCTTTGTAACAATCTCCAATTATTCTTTTAAATATTTGGTTTTATTTATTTATTTTATTTATTAACGCCCTTTTTCGGGGCTTTTACATGAGAATATTAAGGCGATGCCATACGTAGTAATGCAAAATCATGTGTTTTTGGTTTGAAAATTTGGTCACCTAGAAATGTTTCAGAGTAGAACGCATTTTGGCCTTTGAAATAATCGAGAATTTTTTAGATAAGTCTTTTTATAAGCCCAGAAAAAAATAATGTATAAGGCCTATGAAAACTGCTTTAAAGTTCAAAATCTCCTTCTTAGGAACCCATTTTCGGTTATGATTTTATTGTATGATGTAGTAAATTAAGTTATTTATAAAATGATCGAATTTTTTATCGAAAATAAAATAAAAGGCACTTTTTGACCATGTTTTTTTCTTGCATAAATCAAAACAGGCGGATGGTGTTAAGAGGGAATTTAAACCTTATCGCCATCTGCGTAAGGGTTCTTATTGATAGCTGCTCAATATAAAATATTACACGACGTAGTGCATCGCCTTAAGAAATATACACTATTTATTGTACATAACTGAATTGCTTCATTAACAACATTTTATATTTGTTTAAACATAATTTGAAGATGACCACCGACTTGGTATAATTGTTTATATTCCTTCATTAGTATTCTGGGCAACGAAGAATACATATCTATGGTGGTTAGTCCCAAAATTTCTGCACTGAAATAAATCCTGACTTCTAGTATTACGTTGTGGAATCCGGAAGCTTATCAATTCTAGCAATACCGGACTATCAACTAAATCATTTAGAATTTTATATAGAAATACCGAGTCAGTGAAAATTGTTCTGTCTGACAATTTGAGCATATTCATATAATTTAACAGAGTGCTGTAGTTCAACATAATTGCTGGAAAACCCATTTTAAAATTTATAAAACGTAAGAATTTGTTTTGTATTCTTTCAACAGCTTGTACATGTATATTATTATATATTATTAGAAAAAAGTCCCCAATTCCTCGTATATGTGCACAATAAAATACAAAATTTTAGAGCATTGACATTTTTGGTAATAACCTAAGGAAATATCGAAATGAAGAAATGCGTACGATCGATTATTATTGGCAGGTATTTGCCAGCGCTTAATTAGCAGCAGACACATACATGGACGGATGAGGAACCTCGTGCTGGCACTGTTGGTGGACGCGGTGGACTCTTTCGCCGCAGCAGCTGGCCCAGTTTCTTCACCACCTAGGATTCTTGCTGCAGAGTCTCCATCTTCTATCTTCGTGTCACCTGTTCCTATATTTCATTTTACTTAACTTAACTTCACTCTATTTTTGTAATATTCATATTTTCTGTAATACCTGCATCAACTGTAAAGCGCCCCTGAGGTGATATCTCACAAAAGCGGCGCTATACAAATTATCCAATAATAAATAAATAAATAAAATGGAATGTATCGGGAGCATCTCCTATCCTCTTCCTATTTTCCTCTTCCTCTCCCCTTCCTTCAACACCAAATTAATTTTAAGATATTAAAACTTCATTTCCAATGAACTTTAACATAAGAAACTTCTGTGGCTTGACTTCAGTTAACTTGTATATTTATATCTATCATTGAATATTATGTAAAAGCTGTTCGTTTCTTACAAATAAATAAATAAATTATAATGTGGTTCCAGACAGGAGAGTTGACTTCTTACATAGGCAAAATATAACATTTAAATAAACTTTATATTTTTAAAATTTCTGGTTAGCCTAGTTATAAATCCCAACATTATGACAATATTAACATTCCTTTAACCTTTACCAATAATTCTCACTAGATCTTTGGTTTTATGACACCATGTATACTCCATGTTAACCTTTTAGCAATTACCAATATGTATTGTTTTTCGATTTTGGAATTTATGATTACCTTAAAACATTTTCCAATAATCTGGTCGGTGGCCGAGTTGACATCGCGCTTGGGTCCCACCCAGGCGTACCGTGTTCAATTCCTCGGCTGGCTAAGTCCTCCATCACAACACAAGCAACATTTTCAGCTTACTGTGGTGGTAGTAGGAGATTTTCAAATATTGTCAGGTTATTCGTAACCCGGGAATGTTTGTCTTTCTTTTTAAATTTTTTTTTTTTTTTATTTAAACTTGGTATACCTACTTATGTTTTTACGATTATGTGCATGCATGCATATACGTATGTGATTGTATGTGTGTATGTTTGTGTGCATAAATTTGTATGCATGCGTATGAATGTATGTGTTGTAATGATCTACCCTTTCTAGGATAACTTTTCTTTAAAGTTCCATAGGTAGCTTTTCCATAAGGCTTTGCATATGTGTTCGCAGGGATGGAAAATTCTTCCCCTGCCGTCTCTACAAGCCTTTGCTCCTCTCTTTATTACACACCCCTTCAAGTGTGTACATCCTAGTTTGTCCACGTGACGTACGACCTTGAACGTACTCATTTCACGTGACGGTTCAGTATAAAAAGGCTTCACCGAACGTTGTGTTGGTTTTTTGTTTCTCGGTTTAGAAACCTAGTTATCTATGTATGTGTGGTGTCCCTTGGTTCTTTTGAGATAGAGTGAGTTGAATCCATTATCGCTGTGTTTTAAAGCCATTTCATAACCCTTATCTTCTAAGTCGCCTGCTCCCCCAACTAGCTACGCGATTCTATCTATCGTAGGGTAATGTGAATATAATAAAGTGTTAGATTTTATATATGTGATATACATACGATAAATTTATGGTGTTAGTTGTCGGCGCCATCCATGTATCTATTTTGGGAGGGGAAGGAGAGGAAAGGAAATGAATTTTTTTCAAGTTAAGATTGGCTCCTCCTCTTTACCAAACAAAACCGATGGATGATAATTTGAGCAAGGCGATCGATATCTGCGTGTCTGGATATCACAACCGGCCGGGTCTCCCCTTGTTCCAAATCGGCAACCGTCACGCCAGAATAAAGAAAACCAGGTCTCATCACCAATTTCAGAATTGCCCCAACCTCAAACACCTCCAGGATAATCTACTTTACTGAGTGTAGAAGGGGAAAACCATGACATCCCTTGTCACGAATCTAGTCGCGAAAATGTGACACGTAAGGTCCTAAGTTACGTGCCACCTCTAGAAAACGTTGTAACTCCCTCGTCGTCGGGGATTTACATCCCTTTCTAGGTCAATAACATAGATAACACACGACGATCTTGTCGACATTTAGCCTGCTTTTTAGCGATAGGTTGTGTGCCTACCCATTCAGCCAATTATCATGTGAGATATATGTAAGGTCTACTCGAAATGCCAAATTTAGGATGAGGACTGTCTGTATTTTAATATTTGGTTCCAGTATTTATTTTATGATGTTACTAGCATTCTCGTGTATTAGGTATGGGTAACTTCTACTGAATACCTATCCTCTCAGGTAGGTATAAACGGATAAGTGGTTTGATTTTTGCATTTAATTTAAAGAGGCTGTCTACCTCTCGAAAGGTACCTGTTGAGAAAAGTTGTTCGGTTGGTAGTTTTATTTCGGAGATTACCATCTCCCTCTTTTGCCTCTAGATTTGTTTTTGTGCATCCCAATTCGTAACTTAGAAAGTCAAACAATAGATGAAAAGTATTAAATTAGAAAGTTAAATAACAGAAGAAAAGTTTTCATTTTGTTCCGTCTGGTTGCATCCGATCGCTTTCAATTCGGGCGGTCATACGCTAGCAAAACTTCCCCTTTGACTGACTGTACCTGCGTCTTGTCCTATATATGAAAAGGTCATTGGCCCGTCTCCCACTCACAGCTGATTTACAATTCGTCTAGCACATTCCTTTTAATGAGAACATTATTTGGGTTGCAGGCGTTGCAAACTCGGTTCTTGTACTTTGGTTGTACCCGTCTTTTAAAAGGGTCCTCTGGAATTTAATAAATAATATAAAATAACTCACCCCGTTAGTCACCTCCAAATCCTAGTGTGAAACTTACCTGGTTACACACTACATAGCTAAATCAGTTTAATTTTCGGTCCCCTCCATATCGGCTTCTTTCCTCCCTTTAGCAAAATGGTCTCCTTTTGGTCCCCTCCCTACGCTTATAAAAGGGTAATTAAATAATTCTGTAAATACAATTGTACCTCCCTAATCTCTGTTGGGATTCGAACCCGAGTTTATAATTTGTTTGATCCTCTGGTTTTCGGTCTCTGTGGATAGATCTCGCCAAATCGTTCATTCAAAAGGCACGTTCCAGAGTGGAAGATACTCTCAGTATCGCCCTGGTGTAAGACCACCATTCAGAATTGAAACGTTGCTTGAAATGGCTTTAGCCGTGTTTGGTGACCAGATCTGAATAGCCAGGTACTTCCCCACCTTCCTCTTCCCCATCTCCCTCCCCTCCCCAATACCCTCAGCCTCACAACATACCCCAATTGGGGATGCCATAGTCTCACTGGCTCCAGACGGGAGCAGTTGGGACTCTTGTGCGGTATTACTGTAAAAAAAAAAAAAAAAAATCAATTCCTCCCTAAACCGATTAAAACTTACTGCCTTTATATACGTTCACTTTGTTTTAAAGCGCAATCATTATTATTATTATTTTCATGTTTTTAAGACAAGTAATTTAGTTTGAACTACACATTTACGAAATCACGTTTCATTTAACACATTTTATATTATAATCGCGATCGCCCAACCCTTAGCGCCCCTGTGGTGATTTTTCACAAAACGGCGCTCTACAAATTATCCAATTATTATTATTGTCATTATTATTAATTGTATTCACACTGAGTCGAACCACTTTCACTTCACACAAACACCGGTTCAATAATCTTTCACTTTAATTCAAAAACCAACAAAGCTTTCTAACACCATCTGAATTCACTAATTCACTGTAATCTCACACCACACTTCTGATTTGTATTCATTTCTCGGAGCTGTCAACGTATCCGCGTTCAAGAACTGACTGCCCGTATTTTATCCCTTTCTATGGGAATGTGTTTACTTAAGGCCTATAATCTATCCCATGTTGCTAGTCTAGACAAAAAATTTTTAGAGCACGTTCGTTTATTATTTATCGTTTATTTATGTGGATATTCAAAACATCACAGAGTATAATATATTGATTAAGAGGAAGCTACAAGCCAAAAATGTGTATTTTCTTGGTATACCTTATATTGTAGGTAATAGGCATTAAAATCGCTTGACAAACGGAGTCTAGAAACGTTCGATTTCAAGCACAAAACTGGTTTTTGTTTATTTGTAAATATTTTTATAAGAAAGCAAAAAAGTTAATCAAGTGAAACTGTCACAGATAATCTTAGCTATAATACTGTATTTAAAAAAAAGTTGTTTCCTTTACGCGTTCATACATTTCTATTGAAAAAATGTTTTTTTAGTAGTTTACATTTATATTTTTTATTGAGTAATTTACTATTTTATTTGAATTCTACTCAAACGAAACGATAGGAAAACCATAATTTATCAAAAGCATATTTTTTGGTATTCATAATGTACACCAATTCGTTTTGAAGATTAGTCAAAATAGTGATTTAGCATTACGCTTCGCCTTAACAGGTATATACAGATATATAAATATATGCGTACGTATGTATGTATGTAAGTGTATATGTTAGCATACATATATATGTACCCGCCTCAGTACAGAAACCTTCCAGTGAGGCGGGTTACTTACTTGTTTGTATATGAAAATGTTATTTCAATAAACGCCCGGGTTGCCGGCAGTAAAAAAAATCTCTCCGCAGGGATAGGCAGAGAGACAGTAGATATGAATAAGTTGACCATTCGTCCTGTTTTGAACAGGACCTTCCCGTTTTGAACAGGACCGTCCCGATTTGAACAGGACCGTCCCGTTTTGAACAGGACCGTCCCGTTTTGAACAGGACCGTCCCGTTTTGAACAGGACCGTCCCGTTTTGAACAGGACCGTCCCGTTTTGAACAGGACCGTCCCGTTTTGAACAGGACCGTCCCGTTTTGAACAGGACCGTCCCGTTTTGAACAGGACCGTCCCGTTTTGAACAGGACCGTCCCGTTTTGAACAGGACCGTCCCGTTTTGAACAGGACCGTCCCGTTTTGAACAGGACCGTCCCGTTTTGAACAGGACCGTCCCGTTTTGAACAGGACCGCCCCGATTTGAACAGGACCGTCCCGTTTTGAACAGGACAGTCCCGTTTTGAACAGGACCGTCCCGTTTTGAACAGGACAGTCCCGTTTTGAACAGGACCGTCCCTTTTTGAACAGGACCGTCCCTTTTTGGGTGTTCTGTCCCGTTGTCCACTAGGAGAATTTTGGATCCCAACATAACCCGTTTTCAAAATAACAAAATAATATTTATAACAATATGTTTTCATGAGAATGGGTCGTTTTTTTGTGTAAGTTGGCTTTTTTTCCCCTTTCATAATATAATTCAAGACGGGCATTTAAAAATCCCTTCCAATAGCCTCTACCTTAACCCGCCGCACAGCGGTGCCCAACCTGGAGGCGACATAAAAAAAACGAATTTTTAAGGATTATACATAATAATTTGAACAAAAAATGATAAAATAACACGTAATAAGTAAAGAATTTGAAGAATTTTACCTTTTGTTTTGATCCTGAAAGAAACGTTATTTTTGATAATAATTTTGTTTTAATTTGTCGTATAAATAAGTTAAGAGCTTCTTGAAAGGTGATGAAATACGTCTTCGAAAACTAATAACTGTTCTTGAAAGGTAATGAAATACGTCTTCGAAAACTAATAACTGTTCTCGAAAGGTAATGAAATACGTCTTCGAAAACTAATAACTGTTCTTGAAAGGTGATGAAATACATCTTCGAAAACTAATAACTGTTCTTGAAAGGTGATGAAATATGTCTTCGAAAACTAATAACTGTTCTTGAAAGGTGATGAAATACGTCTTCGAAAACTAATAACTGCTCTTGAAAGGTGATGAAATACGTCTTCGAAAACTAATAACTGTTCTTGAAAGGTGATGAAATATATCTTCGAAAACTAATAACTTTTCTTGAAAGGTGATGAAATATATCTTCGAATTAAATTTTGAAATTAAACCTGAAAAGTTTTGTAAAGGGTTACCTTACGTTTTTTCGTCTAAACACTGAATAAAATTACTGATGACAGAAAAAAAATTAATTAAATATGTTTGACGAATGCTTTATAAACATTACTGCCACTTCAATTTTCTGTCGTTGCATAGAAAATATTTAATTAAAAATTTACGAGGTTTAATATTTTTTTCTGAAATTGCGATTGGAATTTTTGGTGAACATGTAAATTATTTATTTATTGATTTAAACGCCCTGACTTTTTGGTGAACATGTAAATTATTTATTTATTGATTTAAACGGTCTTTTACATAATACATATTTTACATGATTTACTGCATAATACAGTGCTAACAAGACAAGAAATGATAAAGTGAGGAGGTGAAGGAGATGGAGAAGATGTAGAGTTAGTTAGCGCCCTTTGTGGCAGCTGGACGCGTCATGCCGTCTTCCAACCGCTTTGTGTTTTTTTTTAGTATTTTCAAGGGAAACGAGGCAACATCCCTTTGAAATTATTTTAAAAATCAGTGAAGCAACATTTTAAAATAACTTACCAATTAGTAACCAGAACTTTATTGTAATGTGATTAGAGTGCAGTGTGTTAAAAATGAATAATCAAAAATTGTGCTAAAAATATTCTAAATTCGATGATGTTGAACATGGGACGAGAATCGGTAACTGTAGGTACGCCAGATCTTTTCAATGGAATTCTTGGAAGCCCTAACAAGTGCCCAGGGTAATTTATTATGACAATGCACCACTAACATAATCACCAGGAACAAGTGTATAAGGAGATGGACTTGCCGAACGTCACAGCTGTGCGGCCAAAGTTTGTTATCTATGTGAGGATACTGTGACAGCGCTTAATTAGCGGCAGACACATACCTCGACGGATGACTGTTGGTGGGCGCGTTGCACTCTTTCGCTGCAGCAGCTGGTCCAGTTTCCTCACCACATAGGATTCTTGCAGCAGAGTCTCCATCCTCTACCTTCGTCGAATGTCACATCGGTGCTGCCAAGGTCTGGAATCCATGAGAGGACATTGTGTCAGCGCTCTATTAGCAGCAGACACATGCCTGGACGGATGACGAACCTCGTGCTGGCACTGTTGGTGGACGCGGTGCACTTTCTCGCTGCAGCAGCTGGTCCAGTTTCCTCACCACATAGGATTCTTGCAGCAGATTCTCCATCTTCGTGTCATCTGTTTCTGTACTTCATTTTATTTAACTTAATTTCAATTTCAATTTGTAATATTTAAATTTTTTTGTAATATCTGCATTAACTGTAAAGCGCCCCTGAGGTGATATCTCACAAAAGCGGCGCTATACAAATCATCCAATAAATAAATAAAATAAATAAATAAATAGGTCACCAAATACGGCTTATATTCTGGAGGTGGCCTTACGATACTGAAATGATCTGCCACTCTTGAACTTACCGCAAGTGCACTGTGTGATTTGAAACTGGATTTGAAGATATGACCGTGGCAATATTGGCAGATGGCGCTCGTGTGTCATTGTCCCACACCCATCGGTGGGATTCCCCAGGGACGTTGGTTTATCCCCGTTGCTTTTTACTCAACGTCTCATTTAGAAGGAGCGCACAACCATAAGAATTTACAAGGAGTCTATCTATCTGACAACTGGGTGATATGTTTAAATTAATACCACGTCACAAATTCGTGACTTTTGTGACACATTAACGACAAAACTAATAAGACTTTAAAGATGCTTGGCTTCCTTTGCAAAACTTAAGGCGATGCACCACGTAGTAATGCAAAATCATGTGTTTTTGGTTTGAAAATTTGGTCGCCTAGAAATGTTTCAGATGCTTTAATTGAATACTGCGAGTAGAATACATCTTGGCCTTTGAAATAATCGAGTATTTTTTAGATAAGTCTTTTTATAAGCCCAGAAAAAAATAATGTATAAGGCCTATGAAAACTGCTTTAAAGTTCAAAATCTCCTACTTACGAACCCATTTTCGGTTATGATTTTATTGTATAATGTGGCAAATTAAGTTATTTATAAAATGATCGGAAAAAAATTTAATATTTATGCCTGGACATAAAAAAAATAAAATAAAAAGGCACTTTTTGGCCATGTTTTTGTCTTGCATAAATCAAAACAGGCGGATGATGTTAAGCGGGAATTTAAACCTTATCGCCATCTACGTAAGGGTTGTTATTGATAGCGGCTCAATTTAAAATATTACACGACGTAGTGCATCGCCCTGATTTAAGTCCTTAGATTGTATGAGAACCCTCTTTATATTTCTTTAGTTAGAAGTCAAGTAGAATATAATTTACCTCTTTGGTCCCCTTTGTATAGAGTTCACTCTAACAATATAGAACGAGTGATTGCATCTAATAACACTGTCTGACAGGAGAGTTATGTCAGACCTCGTTGTGATACACAAAGTCATTAACAACTTGATTGAAAGTCCTGCCATCCTTGCCACTATTAAATTCCATGTATCGACTAGGAACACAATACAAAATGTAACATTTTTCTGTAATACATGCGCAACCAACTATGAGACACAATCACTAGCCAAAAAGATGCAGGATCTATGCAACAAGTCTAGGGGTACAGTTGATATATTTAATGACACCATTTATAGAAATATCACGTCACACCACGTCTTATTTCAGCCAATTAAAATACAAAATATCTACATATAATAACTATCATTAATAGACGAGCGAATATATAACAAACAATACAAAAACTCCGACCATAAGCACAAGCTTTGGACAAAAACCATGAATACCTGGCAATGAAAGCATTCAACAATCTTATTTATTTTATTTTAACAATATCAATAAAAATTGAAAATATCTCAAGTGTTAATCTCAAGTGACCCACCAGTTAAGTATTGTACTGTATATTATCTCCATATATAGTTATAACATAGATCATTGTAGAAGTGTATTATGTATTTTTACAGCGCCCTTGAGGCGTCCAAATTATTATTATTATAACTTGAAAAATAATTATAAGCAATAATTAGTCTGCCCGAAATATCAATACAAATTGAAAATATCTCCCTAGTAAAAATAAATGCCGCCAACGGGAATTGAACCCGCACTTTCTGATGTCCGGTCAGGTGTTCTGTATCCACTGAGCTATGTCGGTTTATTTCCAACCCGCCAAATGATTAAATATGTACTAGTACCTCAATCAACAATTACTGCTTATTATATTTTTTCCACCTGTAAACAACCAACTTTATTTTTTTAGGAAAGGCTTTGTTAGTGGCTAAATTTCTCACTAGATGTCGTCGAGACATATTATATCTTCATTTATTGGTGAAATATTTTTGATTTGTCAAATATTATTATTTTTTAATGATAAACTATTGTTTATAAGACAAGGTTTTATGTATAGCATAAAGGATAATAAATAATTATAAGCAAAATTTTATAAACTTGCGTTGTTTTATAAACATTAGTTTGTCATTAAAAAATAAAAAAAATAATAATCTTTTAATAAAATTTTATTTCAAAATAGTCCATTTTATAATTTTGTAAAATTGGGGCCTTAGAAAAGGTAAGCTCCCAGAGAGTCTCCTTCAACGGAAGCAATCTTCCGAACAGGCCTTCCATTGATATGCTTGGTGTAACTATAAGTGACCAGCTCAGGTACGGGGGCTCCATCGAAGCCAGAGTAAAGTTGGCCTCTCAGAAGCTGGGCGTACTGTACACGTACAGGGCCCGCAGATACTTTAATAGTACACAACTGCTGACCCTGTACAAATCGCAAGTGCGCCCTACTGTCGAATTTGGCAGCCATCTCTGGTCCGGAGCCCCTAAATACCTGAAAAAAACCCTTGACTCTGTGCAAAAACGGGCGGTCCGTTTGATAGATTCCCCAATCTTAACAAGCGGACTGCAATCTTTAGAGCACAGGCGTCAGGTAGGTATGCTGTCCTTGTTCTATCGGTATTACAATGGAAGATGCTCTGAGGAACTAGCGTCATTGATCCCTTCGGCACCGGTGCGTAGTCGGGATACACGCCAAACGCGCACCCAACATTTGTACACGGTTGACATTTGTCACATGAGAACGGGTCGCTTCTACGATTCGTTCTTAAGTTCAACAGCTCGGCTGTGGAACGAACTGCCGGCCTCTGTGTTTCCTCCCTCCTACAACATGGGACTCTTCAAGACCCATGTTCACTCCTTCCTCTCCACAAAAAGACCCTCCACACAGCATCCCCAAAGATGACATAGGCCCTGAGGGAAATTATTTTCTTCAGGGCCTCCTGTGTGGAGTTAATATAAAAAAATTACCAAACGATAATAGAATTAAAATAAAATAAAATGTTCTCGACCTACGAGGAAGTGCGTGCATCTGCGATTGGCAACCTCCCCACAGATCTTAATTCCATTCTTCTCTCTCTTCCTTCCCAACAATCAACACTACATTATCTTACAATACAATATACATTTACTGACATAGAGTTCATGCAGCCCTTGCAGAACCAGAATAATACTAGGGTATTATATACTAAACGTTGCCACACACTATATGTAGAGAATACCCAGAATATAGAGTTGGCGTTGCAATGTTTTTAGCTTAGTATATCTGCTACAGCACAATATAGACCTGTCCCAAGAAGAAGTCGGTGAGACCCTTCATGTGTATATTCTTGGTATACCTTATATTGTAGGTAATAGGCATTAAAATCGCTTGATAAACGAAGTCTAGAAACGTTCGATTTCAAGCACAAAACTGGTTTTTATTTATTTTGTAAATAATTTTATAAGAAAGCAAAAAAGTTAATCAAGTGAAACTGTCACAGATAATCTTAGCTATAATACTGTATTTTTTTAAAGTTGTTTCCTTTACGCGTTCATACATTTCTATTGAAAAAAAAAAATTGTTAGTAGTTTACATTTATATTTTTTATTGAGTAATTTATTTTTTTATTTGTATTCTATTCAAGCGAAACGATAGTAAAAACTTCAATTTATCTAAAGCATATTTTTGGCATTCATAATGTACACCAATTCGTTATAAAGATTAATCAAAATAGTGATTTAGCATTAAGCTTTGCCTTAATAATAATAATATTTGGCTAATTTAAATAGCGCCGTTTTCGTGAAAAATCACCTCAAGGGCGCTGTACAAATATATTACTTCAATAATTAATACTAGAAGTATTGACTTATATCTAGTGACTTACGACTAAGGCTTATAAGTACTATCTTATGACATATATCTACATATATTATGTAGAAGATTTCAACTAACATTAACAATATAATTTTACTAGCGCCAGAAGAAAAAGGAAGTTGTATAATATTAGGGTTTTTAGAACACGGGTGCAAAATACGCTCAATGGGTTTACTGGATTAATTCCAAATCACTATTTTGATTAATCTTTGTAACGAATTGGTGTACATTATAAATACCAAAAAATATGCTTTACATAAATTGAAGTTTTTACTATCGTTTCGCTTGAGTAGAATACAAATAGAATAATAAATTACTCAATAAAAAATATAAATGTAAACTAATAAAAAATAATATTTTTCAATAGAAATGTATGAACGCATAAAGGAAACAACTTTTAAAAAATACAGTATTATAGCTAAGATTATCTGTGACAATTTCACTTGATTAACTTTTTTGCTTTCTTATAAAATTATTTACAAAATAAATTAAATAAAGTTTTATGCTTGAAATCGGACGTTTCTAGACTCCGTTTGTCAAGCGATTTTAATGCTTATACCTACAATATAAGGTATACCAAGAAAATAAACATTTTAGGCTTGTAGCTTCATCTTAATTCGACTTCATATCTCATTCCGGTGTAGAGATATTTCGTTAAGCATTCCTCGGTCGTCCCCGACTTATTATATCATTAAAACCACTCTCTCAACACTTCTGGCACCAATAAGAACAAACGTTGAAGTTTTCAACGATATCGGTCGACTGCTTTTCGAGTTTTTCGATCACAAACATACGCCGGCAGAATTTTTATAAATATAGATCAGCTGACATGTTCCCAGCGTTGCTCGACTTTTCTCTACTTTTTATAAATATAATATATATGTTTTATATACATAAACCTTCCGGAAGAAATTCTCTAAAAGATATTGAAATCCCTATCAAAATCCGTTACGTAGTTTAGAAGTGAGCGGATGAAATGAATCGTCGATCTTTAACACGTTTAAATGATTCATCTGCCAACAATTAAGCCGATTGACGTGTTATGTTCCCGCTGATATTGTCCATTGTCCATTGGTAGGCAAGTCATTAGCATTTTGACTTTATCAAGTATAGTTGAACGGAATCGTTCGGGAATTTATGTGTGAATCAACAATCAACACGGTATATTTGGATAGAATGAAGGATTTATGGAAATTAGTGTCTGAAAAGTGAGTTTTTAGTTTGAATCTAAACTCTGTTGGGCTGGTTATACATCTCAATTCCATAGGTTAAGTATAAGTTTATTCCAAGCCTTAGCGCCAGATACTCCGAATGCACGATCACCAAACTTAGTGTTCAGATTTCGCTTAGGCTCTTTCAACCTTCCAATTGCTGATGATGTCGCTAATCTAAGAGTTTACTTCCTTAGATCAGTATTTACCGGAATGCATAGCTCAGAAATATAGTGTGGCGCCATTTCTTTGATCTCTTTAACACCATGTAGCATAGCTTGTACTGGATTCTTTCAAGACACTTCAGCCAGTGAAGATTTCGGAGGTGTTCCGAAATGTGCGAGAATTTGCAAATATATATATTTGCATGCCCTAAACTACACACTTCTTTTGCCCAGCACCAAAATGCTGGGATTTATAATTCGCATAGCAAAACCCTTCCACAACATAAACACTCTATATTCCCTTTACACCTCATATATTCGCCCGCACCTGGAACACTGTACACCGATCTGGACTCCTTTATACCAAGCCCATATTGAAAGAATAGAAAGAACATATAGATTATAAACTAAACTTACACTTCTCAAATTATACCGAATCCATTAAATTTCATAATTTTAACTCCCTCCAAACACGACGTCTAATTTTTGATCAAATCTTATTATTTAAAATCCTAAATAATGGTCTGGACTCACCAGAACTTACAAATTTTATAAATTTTCATATTCCGTCTAGATCAACCCGACAATCTGATTTATTTTATCTACCCTCGTGTAGAACAAACATTCGAAAAAATTCCCCAATTCCTCGTATATGTGCACAATATAATAAAAAAATTTACAGCATTGACATTTTTGGTAATAACCTAAAGAAATATCGATATGAAGTAATGCGTACGATCGATTATTAATATGAGAGTATGGAATGTATCGGCAGCATCTCCTATCCTCTTCCTATTTTCCTCTTCCTCTCCCCTTCCTTTAACACCAAATTAATTTTAAGAAACTAAAACTTCATTTCTAATGCACTTTAACATAAGAAACTTCTGTGGCTTGACTTCAGTTAACATGTATATTTATATCTATCACTGCATATTATATAAAAGCTGTTTGTTTCTTACAAAATAAATAAATTATACCCACCAAGGAAAAAAAATCTTTAATAAATTACCAGAAGAAATTAGAAACATTAATGATAAAAAATGCCTCTAGAAACATTTGAGGTTTTAGTAATACGTTCATCAGAAATAATTGAAATGTGTGCGTCGAGCAAACCCCCGTTGTTACTGTCGTATGTCGCATAAACATTCCTACTAGGTATTAGATTTGCTAGGGATAAGGTTTAAATTCCCGCTTAACACCATCCGCCTGTTTTGATTTATGCAGGAAAAAAACATGGCCAAAAAGTGCCTTTTATTTTATTTTGTGGATTTTCAGACATAAATATTTAAAAAAATTTTCGATCATTTTATAAATAACTTAATTTGCCACATTATACAAAAAAATCATAACCGAAAATGGGTTCGTAAGTAGGAGATTATGAACTTTTAAGCAATTTTTATAGGCAGTTACATTATTTTATTCTGGGCTTATAAAAATACTTGATTATTTCAAAGGCCAAGATGTATTCTACTCGCAGTATTCAATTAAAGCATCTTCAATCCAAAAACACATGATTTTGCATTACTACGTATGGCATCGCCTTAAATGAATTTATAAAGTAACGAAAAAGCAACAATTTAAAAAGCGACCCCATTGACTTACATCTGTTTACGCCAGCTGCAGAGTCTCGTGCCAAGGCATTGTTAGACCGGGTACTGTCATTTCACGTCTTGTAAACTTTATAGGGAGGTGGGTCTCCTTTCTAACCCCGGCAGGAGTTCAGGACCTGAATCCAGTTAGTCATCTGTATACCAGTGATAAGCAACCCTAGATCCGCGAGCCCTTTTCGCAAAGCCCACTAGAGCCAAAACCATTAAACCCTTTCACACCCGCATTATTGTATCCACATATATGAAATATGTATTGCTTGATAATACCTTAGAAAATTATTATTTTTTTTTGGTTTTTAATTTTTTTGAAATTATTCATGTTAATTTGGATTAAAATTGAACGTCAGAGGGTATTTTTTTAAATAGTAAGGTAAAATAAACATAACACAAAAGTAATCTGTTTGGAGAGCTGCAAAAGATTTCAATAAATTAGGAACATTTATTATGTTATATAAAACCCTTGTCAGATGCCAACTTGAGTATAACTCTACGTTATAGTCTCCATTTTTCAATTTCATTCAGATAACATTGAAAAGATTCAACGGAAGTTTCTAAGGTTTATAAATTATAAATTGCATATTCCTATACAAAACATAAATTACAATTACCTCTTGGATAAAATGTCTCTATTGAAACTTTCAGAAAGAAGAATAAGCACAGATTTAATACTGTTACAAAGAATACTACATTTTAAAATTGACTTTCCCGAATTACTTCAATGTATCAATATCCATGTTCCCAAAAAATCATGCCGACATTTCTTACCTTTTTACTTCAATAACACCAGGACACTAGCTTACCAAAATTCTCCGATTCCGAGACTTCACAATCTCGGAAACAAATATTCTGATCTGGGTGATATATTTCATTTGAAAACTAATCAGTATAAATGTTGTATATTCTATCACTTTTATTCTTCTAGACACAAATAGACCTATGTACCCATATAACTTCTCCGCTTCTACTATTTTATTTTGTTCAATTATGCGTGAGGATTCATTTTTGCCATTATGTTTACATTCTTCTTTATTGTTTACTCTGATACAAAATGCTTGTATTTTTTTAAAGAAAAGCCCACTAGGGCGTGTAATAAATAAATAAATACAAATAACTGTTTCATACCAAAAATGCACATTTACAATGTAGTGATAATATCTAAGGTACAAACAAATAACACTTTAACTCAAATTCAATGAAATAAAGAAATAATCTAGGATAATAAATCTTTAAAAATTCGCCATACTAGTCGAAAACATGTCCGTCACTACCAGCGTTAATTTGAATGAACATTGAAATTCATTTACAATATTCTGGCAAATGACTATGAACAGTGAATTGAACTGATGTGATTATTATAGAACACATCTTAATGCGTTAAAATATTTGTAATTTCAGTAGAAAATATTAATATCTCACATTAAATTAAGTAATCAATGACGGCAGAAATTCTATAAAACTAACGTAAACGCCGTATTCTATTCATTAATAATTTTTCTTCCTGCAGTATAGTTGACCTTCCTTCTGAAGTCAAACCGGCGTTTTATACCAACAAAAATTTAGGTAAATTTTTAGTCAATTCTAAAGATAAAGATGACACACTTAGTCATGCAGGAATTTATTAATTAAATTGTAATAATTGTCCAGCATTTTATATCGGGAAGACAACGCGCAATGTCAACATTATGATTAAATAACATCTTAGATGCCTAAATAGCAATGGCTTTTCAGAGTTTGCCAATCATCTTATTGAAAAAGATCATACCTTCAATAAAAGCACCGGTGCTAAGATTCTCCATAAAAAAGACCATAGTAACAAATTGAATAACCGAGAAGCACTAGAAATAAAGAAAGCCATTAAAACCAAAAGTTTAATTCTGAATAATCAATTAGATTTGTCAAAAAGCCCAATACTGGGAATATTCCCTGTAAACTGCAAAATTCCCAGTATCCTTTAATCACCTTACAATTATTAATGCCTATTCTCTATTATTATAATATTTATATACACTATTCGTTCTCTTTAAATATATTGTTGTTTCATTTTGGTTTTACTTTCTCTCTCCCTCTGTATGTATATATAATGACACATTTTCTATTATTGATTAGTTTAATTTTGTACCCTGACGATGCTCGAGTGAAGCGAAACCGGTCGGTCTTAAAATTAATAAAAATTCGTTGTTTTAAACAAAAAATATTGTTTTATTTCATTAAAATATTTATTGTTGTTGTGGCAGGAATAAGGATTTCAACCGAGCGGAAAAAAATAGATGCAACAGAAAAGATTACAAGCTATAAGAAAACCAAAAACATGGCTTTTCTAAATCGCTACCGTTACGGTAAAAAATTCACAAAGTTCATGTTAATTTGAATCAACACCTGGGGATGAAAGGGTTAAGGCAGCAGAAGGTATCCTCAATTCTGACCTAAAGGCTATGGAAGAATATTTACAGCTTTCCATCTTAGCTTGTTCAGTTTGATGGAAAAAATATTTACCATGCCCCCACCCCGGCTATCTTGAAGATAGACTTGACTTTGGACAGGAGCTTGAACTACCGGCAACAGTGGGTAAAGAAACTAGGATAAGTCTTAACTTAGTTAATGAGGTAGCTGGAACTAGCTGGGGATGTGACTGTGAACAGCATCCATTGCCCTGTTTTCTCAACTGTGCTCCAGTATGAGCTATCTCTCACCCCAGAAGATAGGTGGAAACTTGAGTGGCAAACGGCCAACGTGGGAAATGCCCATCTCATACAGGACCCCACCGAGAGACAGCCTGGGTTCTCAACCTGGTCCGCCATCACATGATGCACAGGTGGGGCCTTAAAGAGTCGGCGATGTGTGAATGTGGTGCGGTGCAGACCACCGAACGTGTGGTCAGCGAATGCCGGCTCCATTCATTCCCCGGCGGGATTTATGAAGTTCACATGGCGACGCCTGAGGCCCTAGAATGGCTCGCAGACCTAGATGTCCTCTTCTGACCCCCCCACCATACGAAATAAGAAAAAGAATCACCACGTATACAGGCAATAGGTACAAAAATCACTATTATTTTATTTTATTTTGTGGATTATTGCATAAGAACGAAAACCGTGGACCAGAGGAAGCTGTCACGGATAATCTTAGTAATAATAATATTATGTGAATACAACACAAGAGTCCCAACTGCTCCCAAACGTCTAGAGCTAGTGAGACTATGGCATCCTCAATTGGGTATATTGTGAGGCTGAAGGTAGTGGGAAGAAAGAGAAAGGCTGGGAAGTACGTGGCTATGTCACCCCTATTAGTTATCTACGTTTGGTGACTTAGCAGGGGCGACCGGGTATTGGCGGCGGATCCTGCTGCGTGGTAGGCCAGATCGCTAGAGACCAGTTGTCCACTAATGGACACACTGACCCACAGATTCCTATCCACCGATCGTATCTTCACGGATAAAAATTAGTGTTGCTGATTTATTAAAAACCTCTTAAAAACGCGACGACTTGCAAATTGGTAAAAAAACTTTCATAATAATATATTGGAACACGTGTTCATGCAGCTGCGTTTATCTTGTTATACCACGTGTTCCGTACTTATTAGAAAATCTGTCAAATCATTCGTTAAAAGTCCGTTTTTAACAATAATACGAATAATTTTAAGAGATTTTTAATAAATTAGCAATATGTTATATATTGGAATGTTTTCTCTTTGTGTTTTCGTTAAAAATACCCCCTACATAGCATCCCCAAAGATACCGGCTATAACTTTCCACGGGGCCTCCTGTGTGAATCCAATGTCAATAAGTATCCTGCGAAATGTGAATACATATAAAGTTGGCTCTCTGTTTAAAAAGGTCGGTGTTCACTGCTGTAGACTGTACACAGTAGACAGACTGGCAAACAACTCATTTATAGTGAGAAGGGATATCCAGAGAATATGGATCGTGAGAATGCGATCGACGGTTTGCGACTTTCATCTGCTGAAAGGGAAGTTTTTTTAGTTAGACCACTCTGACATCCTCCGTGGTCGAGGGGCAAGACTCTCGACTGGGATTCCGGAGGTCGCGGGTGTGTAAATATAATTTGTTTTATTCATTAAATACTACTAATTAAGAAGAACACAGCTTGGCTTTTGAAATGATCGATCATGAGCCCAATCAGTAATTAAGTAGAACACAGCTTGGCCTTTGAAATAATCGATCAAGAGCCAAATCAGTAATTAAGTGGAACACAGCTTGGCTTTTGAAATGATCTATCATGAGCCCAATCAGTAATTAAATAGAATATAGCTTGGACTTTGAAATGATCGATCATGAGCCCAATCAGTAATTAAGTAGAACACAGCTTGGCTTTTGAAATGATCGATCATGAGCCCAATCAGTGATTAAGTAGAAAACAGACTAACCTTTGAAACGATCGATCATGAGCCCAACCAGTAATTAAGTAGAACACAGCTTGGCCTTCTAAATGATCGATCATGAGCCCAATCAGTAATTAAGTAGAACACAGCTTGGCCTTTGAAATGATCTATCATGAGCCCAATCAGTAATTACGTAGAACACAGCTTGGCCTTTGAAATGATCGATCATGAGCCCAATCAGTAATTAAGTAGAACACAGCTCAGCTTGGCCTTTGAAATGATCTATCATGAGCCCAATCAGTAATTAAGTAGAACACAGCTTGGCCTTTGAAATGATCGATCATGAGCCCAATCAGTAATAAAGTAGAACACAGCTTGGCCTTTGAAATGATCGAAAGCCTTTTCATGAGCCCAATCAGGCCTATAAAAACTGCGTTATAGTTTCAAAATTCGGTTATGCTTTTATTGTATAACGTAATAAAAATAGTTTGTCATTGAAAAATAATAATATTTATTTGATATTAGTCAATAGATGAAGATACAATATGTGTCGACCCCACCTAGTCTATTACTAGCTAAGACGAGCACTAACTACATATGTGTCGACCCCACCTAGTCTATTACTAGCTAAGACGAGCACTAACTACATATGTGTCGACCCCACCTAGTCTATTACTAGCTAACACGAGCACTAACTACAAATATATAGTTGATTGTTTTCAAGTGAACAAATGTAATAAGCAATGATTGTAATGAGCAATACTAGTTCTTATTGAATTATTTGGCGGGTTTGGTATTGCAGATGACCGGCAATCAGAATGCTTTTACTTTTATGGACGCAAGGTCCTTAGAAAACTATTTAGAAAACTCTAAGTTTATTATAATATACCAGTGCCCGCGATGCTTCACTATTGCTATTGTATTTATTCGAGCGTATCCGACTACGTTCACCACTCACTTCTGTATATCACAATATAACTGTAAAAAAACTAAATTACATCGACTTTAAATCTCAAATTTTAGTCTCCTTCAACGGAAGTAATCTTCCGAACAGGCCTTCCATTGATATGCTTGGTGTAACTATAAGTGACCAGCTCAGGTACGGGGGCTCCATTGAAGCCAGAGTAAAGTTGGCCACTGGAGTTACACAACTGCTGACCCTGTACAAATCGCAAGTGCGCCCTACTGTCGAATTTGGCAGCCATCTCTGGTCCGGAGCCCCTAAATACCTGAAAAAAACCCTTGACTCTGTGCAGAAACGGGCGGTCCGTTTGATAGATTCCCCAATCTTAACAAACGGACTGCAATCTTTAGAGCACCGGCGTCAGGTAGGTATGCTGTCCCTGTTCTATCGGTATTACAATGGAAGATGCTCTGAGGAACTAGCGTCATTGATCCCTTCGGCACCGGTGCGTAGTCGGGATACACTTGATTGACACTTGTCACATGAGAACGGGTCGCTTCTACGATTCGTTCTTAAGTTCAACAGCTCGGCTGTGGAACGAACTGCCGGCCTCTGTGTTTCCTCCCTCCTACAACATGGGACTCTTCAAGACCCATGTTCACTCCTTCCTCTCCACAAAAAGACCCTCCACACAGCATCCCCAAAGATGACATAGGCCCTGAGGGAAATTATTTTCTTCTGTGTGGAGTTAATATAAAAAAAAGTGATATTGATTAAAGTATTCCTCGGGCGTCCCCGACTTGTTGTACCATTCAAATCACTCTCTAATCAGTCCTGACACTAATAAGAACAATCTTTGAGCGATATCAGTCCACTACTTTGCGAGTTTTAAAACGAAGTTTTGCATATGAAGACTTCCTATATACATATTATGACGTTGTTTCCCGTGACATGGGATGCAACTATTACCGTTTATTTCACCCCAAGATTAGAAAACCAAAAAAATATAAGTACATACCTACCTACCCATCGAAAATAATTTCCAGTTTTTTTTTTTTAATACATATTATTTCTTATTTGGGTCGTGTGATAGTTTTCGTAAAATGGTCCCCTTTCGAGTGTGTCCGGGCCGTGGGAACCAATTTTATTAGGGACAGACCAGATAAATTATTGACAATCAGATCCAGTTTAAAAATGGCACATTAAATTATTTTCTGTTTATATAATATATTTGAGTTTATTGTCTGTCGGATTCCTTCAAACAATCAATTCCAATTCTGTTTGGAGGTCCCCAAAGGATACTTCATCAAATTTCAACGTTCATTTTCAAGTTCTGTGAAAGATTTTTTCAAGTTCTGTTTTTATTTCAGTTTTTTTGAGCAACTAGCCTACAATGATATAAAAAACAGAACTTGAATAAGTCTTTCACAGAACCCGAAAATGAACGTTTAAATTTGATGAATTGTTCAAATTTTCCGAAACAACCCGTCCCAAAATGATCTATATTATAACCAATGAATCCACCCATCTTTTATCGATTATCACATTTTGTAGGATTTAAAAAAATAAATTTAATCGTATGAAATGTATTTTCAAATCGTCGTAATTCACAAGGAATTGACGAAAGTACCTTTCTAATCTAGAACCTCTAACTTCACCATACCGTATACAAACATTCCATTATTTCGCGATCAAGTTGCCGTAAAACATACTTTACTGGGTTCTTTGTAATATGGAGGGGGTGCAACCTGAAACCAAGGGAAACTCTGTAATATTGAGGGTGTGCAACCTGATACCAAGGGAAACTCTGTGATATGGAGGGAGTGCAAGCTGAAACCAAGGGAAACTCTGTGATATGGAGGGGGTACAACCTGAAACCAAGGGAAACTCTGTGATATGGAGGGGGTGCAACCTGAAACCAAGGGAAACTCTGTGATATGGAGGGAGTGCAAGCTGAAACCAAGGGAAACTCTGTGATATGGAGGGGGTGTAACCTGAAACCAAGGGAAACTCTGTGATATGGAGGGGGTGCAACCTGAAACCAAGGGAAACTCTGTGATATGGAGGGGGTGCAACCAGAAACCAAGGGAAACTCTATGATATGGAGGGGGTGCAACCTGAAACCAAGAGAAATTCTGTGATATGGAGGGGGTGCAACCAGAAACCAATGGAAACTCTGTGATATGGAGCGGGTGTAACCTGAAACCAATAGAAACAAACCAATGGCAAATGACTTAATGAAGTCAGATAAATACCACTGTCGAACTTGGATATATGTTTATTTAGTTAGTTATATACAACTGTCGAACCTGTATATATGTTTATTTAGTTAGTTATATACAACTGTCGAACCTGTATATATGTTTATTTAGTTAGTTATATACAACTGTAGAACCTGTATATATGTTTAGTAAATTATTTGGATCAAAAGGAAGTGTGTGTTTTAGCATGTCCCATTTATATATTCAATTAAACAAAGTCCGATTTGGTAATTAATTTAGGTTTGGAAAATTACTTTTGTGGTTTCTTAAATTGATTACAATATATATTTTTTGTAAAATATACATTTTTTATCTAAGTCTGGAACAACATTTAAAAAATCAAGTTTAATATTTCTGGTATAGACTTTCTATTTATTTTTAATACCCTTTTAGGGTATTTTACAAACCAATACGTTTTCTACAAAAGTGAAGTGCTGGGGCAGTCATTTGTTTTTATTAAGTGATAAATTGAAGACATCGCCTGAAGAATCCACATTATTACCCTCCATTATATTTCTGGGCGATGAGGTGTACATTACATACTATTTTAGTTTTATTTAGTTACTTTTATTTTTTAATTTATACTTAGTTAAATAATTGGGTACATTTTTGTATGGCACATGAAAAAAAAAAAAAAATTAAAACAGATCATTGAAGTCCTCCTCACTAGGAGATCCTGTACTGAGGGGGACTATATATGTTAGTATACGTTTTCAGCGACTAAGATGATGTTTTTAATATATTAGCTAGTTCTTCTTCCGATATTTCCTTAAGCCAAGATTTGATGTCCTTAATGTAGTTATTTTTCGTTTTCCTTTGTTTGATGTTGAGAGGGAGTTTATTAAATAATTTTATTGCTAAAAATTCAGAGCTTCTTTGTCCAAAGGTAGAATTACATTTATGAATATTTAGTATGTCTGTTTGCTTGGCTCTGGTTTTATGATCGTGAGAGGGGTTTGCCTCTGCTTTATTTTTTAGGTGATGAACTAGAATATTTTTAGCATAGATTTTTTGTAAACTTGGAACATCAAACGGATTAAAAATATCAGTAGTTGGCGTCCTTACGGGGAGCTTTAATATGGTCTTTATGATAAGAGTTTTCTTTAGTTGTTTAAGATGGTTTGATGATGCTGAGCCCCATCCTATTATTCCATATTCCAATAGAGAGTAGCATAGAGCATAATATACTGTCTTTAGATCTGTAGTTGACAAGATATTTCGTAATTTTTTGAAGAAATATATTATGAGTTTTGTTAGCTTTTTTGAGGTTCCTTCGATGTGTGCATCCCAATGAAGTTTGTCGTCAATTACGATCCCAAGATATTTAATTGTTTTAGTTTGGACTAAATGCGGGCAAGAACATTGCGGATATTTGTTTAGACATTCATGTAATTTGAGTGTATGCTCATTCGTTGGTTGACCTCGTTTGTTCTTAGAGAATGTTAGATATTTAGTTTAACTCACATTTAGTGTAAGGGAGTTTGCTTTTACCCAGTTTTGGAGTACAGTCAGACCTTGCTCCGCTTTTTTTATGTGTGCTTACCCAATTTTGTTCATAGAATATAATGACAGTGTCATCTACAAAGCTCATCATGTCTCCTTCAATGGTAAGACTCATAAGGAAGGTCATTGTCATTAATATAAATGAGAAATAGTATTGGACCCAATACGCTTCCTTGAGGGACACCGTATTTGATTTATAGAGTTTTGCTACTTTTTTACCAATTTGTACATACTGCTCTCTTCCAGTTAAGTAACTTTTAAGTAGATTTAGAGTTGTTTGTGTTATTCCATGTTTTTTAAATTTTTAAAATAGTATTTCATGGTCAATTGTATCAAAAGCCTTTTGAAGGTCAATAAAATCTGCCAACTCTTCTAATAATCTGGAATTAGTGGAAACTTTTAAATAAAACTCAAAAGAAACGGAATGTAAAGCATAAAAATGATAAAAAAAAACTATAAATACTAAATAATTTATTCTCTCCAGAAGAAAAATATTAAATATATAAATTGAATCAGCAGTGACATCTGTGAATGTAATAGAAGTATTAATATGTAGGTAATAAGGTATATCGAAGTTTAGTAAATAGTTCCGTCATTTAGCCAATAGATGACAGTAACAAACGGTCTTATTACTAAATGTAGGTAATAAGGTATATCGAAGTTTAGTAAATAGTTCCGTCATTTAGCCAATAGATGACAGTAACAAACGGTCTTATTACTAAATGTAGGTAATAAGGTATATCGAAGTTTAGTAAATAGTTCCGTCATTTAGCCAATAGATGACAGTAACAAACGGTCTTATTACTAAATGTAGGTAATAAGGTATATCGAAGTTTAGTAAATAGTTCCGTCATTTAGCCAATAGATGACAGTAACAAACGGTCTTATTACTAAATGTAGGTAATAAGGTATATCGAAGTTTAGTAAATAGTTCCGTCATTTAGCCAATAGATGGCAGTAACAAACGGTTTTACTACAAAATGTAGTTTTTTGAAAATTTAATTTAATTTATTAACGACCGTGTATGTGAAAACCTTACTAATATAGAAACTGACATAAATTAGTAAATAGAAATAATTATACACATTGTTTACACGGCCAGACGGGTGTTGCTTGTCTGTTGTATAAACTTGAATATTTCTGAGGTATTTTAAATGTGCTATATATTTCTTCTTGAAGATGTCGTAAAAACAAATACTATTTTAAGAAACAATATAAACTTGCCTCTAAGTTTTTTATATTTTAAATATGCTTTGATGTATAAATTTTATAAATTGGACTATTTTAATTTCAAACATTAAAAAAAGTCGAAATAACATATTTTTACTCCAAATGTAAAAATTTTGGAACCAAATTCCTTTTATTTAGGGAATCTACTAGAAAACTGTCCGCTCACTTTTAATCTCGTTTCTACGTCATGGGTGACCCATACTCGTTTTTTAACATCCAAAGTGTTCTTCAAATACTTACTATGGAACCATTTCAATATTATATACTTGTATCAGGGATAATTGATATGAAATGATAACAAACATATGTATGTAATAGCCCTTAGATGAAATCCTGCGGGATTCCGATTTGAAAAAGGTGCGGGATTTGTAAACCCTAATAATAACAACAAAAAATATTTTTTTATATACCTTAGTTTTATTGTACATCGCTCAACAAATAACACAACATATTTTTTGATAAAAACACAATTATAAATATTTTTTCGTCAATAACAAGAGCATAGCATAATTACATAAATATAAGGATTAACAAAAAGATAATAATAAATAAATGATTATTTGTCAGGAGGACGAAAGGTTGGGAAGAACTGGATTGTCTGATATAGATCTGACCACTAAATAAAACACAGCTTAAATGTTTGGATTAAAAACGGTGGAAAAAATAATCTTTACCATGGCGATACTGAGAGTATCTACCACCCTGGATGACACGAAATGGTCGAGTTTTACATTAATTAAACAAATAATCTAAAGCTATCTTTACACCATCCACCTTTTCATCTCTAACTCCATATCGGGACACAAATGATTAACTTCACACTATTCAACCATTATTTTCACTATTTATTGTTTTTGTGTTTAATTCGTAGAACTCCATTTAATTTTTTTATAAATTTAATTTAGATTAAATTTGATAATATTATTATTAAGTTCTGCAAGTGTTTTAGTTTTTTATTATTGTGACAGCTGTTTCGGCTTACAAGGCCATTTTCAAACTGTGGTTAGTCCACATTGAGACGACGTATTTATACTATTTCAAATGTAAATTTTTAAGGTGCATACATTGATTTATTATTGTTTAAACCGATGACATGATCTATTGTTGGTTAAACCAATCTATGTTTTCCCCTCAGTAAATGGTAATGAGTTCTTAATTATTTTCTAATGAATTTATTGCTATGAATTATTTGGGTGCATTATACTGCTTGGGTTTTGTGAAAATACTGAGAAGTGGTGAGTAAATTATTTTCCGTACTTTATTAATTAGTGTTAAATTTGGGTCATTCGTTCGTTTATTGATTTCTAATTGTTCAAGTAAATTTAATCTAATGCCCTTTTTTTCTATATGCAATGGTTTAGGACCCTTGTTGTTAAGTGGGGTATGATTATTCACCAAGAGATGTTCTGCGAATTTTGAGGATGTGTTTTTATTATTATAACATCGTATATGTTCTTTGAATCTAGTTGAGAATGCCCTCCCCGTTTGTCCGATGTAAGTGGCGTTACAATCGGCGTGGTCACATTTTAATTCATATATGCCACTGTTATTGAGTATAAATAATTAAGAACTCATTACCATTTACTGTGGGGAAAACATAGATTGGTTTAACCAACAATAGATCATGTCATCGGTTTAAACAGTAATAAATCAATGAATGCACCTTAAAAATTTACATTTGAAATAGTATAAATACGTCGTCTCAATGTGGACTAACCACAGTTTGAAAATGGCCTTGTAAGCCGAAACTGCTGTCACAATAATTAAAAACTAAAACACTTGCAGAACTTAATAATAATATTATCAAATTTAATCTAAATTAAATTTATAAAAAAACATTATTTTCACACCTACGATTTCATACAGATAGTTGCAATTAGGGAAGATATAAAATTTCTCTTGGGATTGGTTTGTGTTTGGTCGTTATCTAATCAATGTTTTTGTTTACCCGTTCATCGTTTGAACCTTTATCATAATGATTTTAATAGGTATCTTGATTGATATGATATTCGTATTATGTATGAGGTGAAAGCACCAAAACACAGCAGCGCAGTTGCCAAAGCAATAGCTGTCACAACCCTGTCTCGATTCATTCATTAATAAAAGTATTTACAACAGAAGTTAACACACATAGATATTCTTTATTCGTATGTAAAGTTCTCGTGTATTATTTCCTAAAAACCTAAAGCTCGCATGCCTCTATTTTGTGTTATTTTCATTTTTTATCTTTGTATGTTTGCACAAGAAAATAAATAACAAAGATAAAAAAAAATTGAAAATAACTCAAAATAGATGCATGTGAGCAGAATTGAATTTTAGCAGGTTTTCTAAGGTAATGAATATGCAGAAACAACTAGGTATGTTAAGTGTGAGACAGCGTATAATTTACAATACCTTCATATTTAAGCTCTAAGATAAGATGCCCCGGAAATACATGTTTAAGAATGTAAATTTTAATTTCTAAATACCTGAATACCCCACGAGAAGCTGTGGAGATTTCAAACTTTACAAATTTGTCGGGAAACCAAAATAATCTCTATTTTAAAGGATTCAAGATATTCAATGAACTATCGATTGATGTTAAAGAAGCTAAAAGCCTTGCAGCTTTTCGTGGGTTATGCATAAATACTATAAAGAATAAGTGTTAGATGAAAAATGGAGTTTAAAATGTGCCTAAAAGCCATACAAATAATTTGTACATCCAAGTTATTCTAAAAGGTTTTTACTAGATACAAAAACATATTTTGTAAGAAAACATACAAGAAAAATTAAAAAATCTCATTCTGAATAAACATTACGTGATATAGTTAGGTAAAACGATGAGAGATGACAGAAATCAAATAATGTCTGACATCTTAAACTGTACAAAAAACGTTACCAACGTAGATATACCACTAACGGTACCAACTACCAAAACAGAACACCTCCATTTTTTAGGAATCGACAAACTTTATGAAAAAAAGGAGGGTGTAAAGCAGTCATAAGACCCAGGTGAATGAACTCCCGTCACATTTATTTTAAAAATATTTAAAAAAAAAAAGCAGCGCCATCTGTTGGGCAAAATATTTATCTGAAAAACAGTGCAATCTGTTGGACGTAAAAGCAACAGGCGCTATTGTTTCTCTATCTCCACAGACAGATTGAGCCACAGCAACACAAACACACATTGCAGAGAGGGTACATAATCAAACACTTATTACAGTTAAACTGCAATTAAGAAGTTTGTCAACAGGATTTATAAATTGGAACTGATTGTGTGAAGAATTCAGACAAGCGATTTAAGTTATATAATATTCTTCTAATAAAATATATTAACAGAAAATTATTTTAATTGATATTTACAAAAATGGATATTATTGGTCAAGAATTCAGACTATCCCGTGATTTTTTAAAGGTGTACGCTATAACATAACTAAATATTAAGTATTTAGAACTATTACATAACGCTATAAACATTCATAGTAATTGCAAATATATTTTCTTAGTCAAAAAATATTAATATATTGAAAAAAAAATGAATACACAAAAAATTATTATATGGTGTATTATATTAAAAGAAAATAAAGAAAAGGAACATCTGGATTTTTGAGCTGATGGCCACACCACACTCTCCACCCAGGGGGTGTAGTGGGACATGCGGAGGAACAGTTGATGGTCAGACGGGCAGACGCAGCTTATGGCCACACCACACTCTCCACCCAGGGGGTGTAGTGGGACATGCGGAGGAACAGTTGATGGTCAGACGGGCAGACGCAGCTTATGGCCACACCACACTCTCCACCCAGGGGGTGTAGTGGGACATGCGGAGGAACAGTTGATGGTCAGACGGGCAGACGCAGCTTATGGCCACACCACACTCTCCACCCAGGGGGTGTAGTGGGACATGCGGAGGAACAGTTGATGGTCAGACGGGCAGACGCAGCTTATGGCCACACCACACTCTCCACCCAGGGGGTGTAGTGGGCCACGCGGAGGAACAGTTGATGGTCAGAGGGGCAGACGCAGCTTATGGCCACACCACACTCTCCACCCAGGGGGTGTAGTGGGCCACGCGGAGGAACAGTTGATGGTCAGACGGGCAGACGCAGCTTATGGCCACACCACACTCTCCACCCAGGGGGTGTAGTGGGACATGCGGAGGAACAGTTGATGGTCAGACGGGCAGACGCAGCTTATGGCCACACCACACTCTCCACCCAGGGGGTGTAGTGGGCCATGTGGGAGAACAGTTGATGGTCAGACGGGCAGACGCAGCTTATGGCCACACCACACTCTCCACCCAGGGGGTGTAGTGGGACATGCGGAGGAACAGTTGATGGTCAGACGGGCAGACGCAGCTTATGGCCACACCACACTCTCCACCCAGGGGGTGTAGTGGGCCACGCGGAGGAACAGTTGATGGTCAGACGGGCAGACGCAGCTTATGGCCACACCACACTCTCCACCCAGGGGGTGTAGTGGGACATGCGGAGGAACAGTTGATGGTCAGACGGGCAGACGCAGCTTATGGCCACACCACACTCTCCACCCAGGGGGTGTAGTGGGCCATGTGGGAGAACAGTTGATGGTCAGACGGGCAGACGCAGCTTATGGCCACACCACACTCTCCACCCAGGGGGTGTAGTGGGACATGCGGAGGAACAGTTGATGGTCAGACGGGCAGACGCAGCTTATGGCCACACCACACTCTCCACCCAGGGGGTGTAGTGGGCCACGCGGAGGAACAGTTGATGGTCAGACGGGCAGACGCAGCTTATGGCCACACCACACTCTCCACCCAGGGGGTGTAGTGGGACATGCGGAGGAACAGTTGATGGTCAGACGGGCAGACGCAGCTTATGGCCACACCACACTCTCCACCCAAGGGGTGTAGTGGGCCATGTGGGAGAACAGTTGATGATCAGACGGGCAGACGCAGCTTATGGCCACACCACACTCTCCACCCAGGGGGTGTAGTGGGACATGCGGAGGAACAGTTGATGGTCAGACGGGCAGACGCAGCTTATGGCCACACCACACTCTCCACCCAGGGGGTGTAGTGGGCCACGCGGAGGAACAGTTGATGGTCAGACGGGCAGACGCAGCTTATGGCCACACCACACTCTCCACCCAGGGGGTGTAGTGGGACATGCGGAGGAACAGTTGATGGTCAGACGGGCAGACGCAGCTTATGGCCACACCACACTCTCCACCCAGGGGGTGTAGTGGGCCATGTGGGAGAACAGTTGATGGTCAGACGGGCAGACGCAGCTTATGGCCACACCACACTCTCCACCCAGGGGGTGTAGTGGGACATGCGGAGGAACAGTTGATGGTCAGACGGGCAGACGCAGCTTATGGCCACACCACACTCTCCACCCAGGGGGTGTAGTGGGCCACGCGGAGGAACAGTTGATGGTCAGACGGGCAGACGCAGCTTATGGCCACACCACACTCTCCACCCAGGGGGTGTAGTGGGACATGCGGAGGAACAGTTGATGGTCAGACGGGCAGACGCAGCTTATGGCCACACCACACTCTCCACCCAGGGGGTGTAGTGGGCCATGTGGGAGAACAGTTGATGGTCAGACGGGCAGACGCAGCTTATGGCCACACCACACTCTCCACCCAGGGGGTGTAGTGGGACATGCGGAGGAACAGTTGATGGTCAGACGGGCAGACGCAGCTTATGGCCACACCACACTCTCCACCCAGGGGGTGTAGTGGGACATGCGGAGGAACAGTTGATGGTCAGACGGGCAGACGCAGCTTATGGCCACACCACACTCTCCACCCAGGGGGTGTAGTGGGACATGCGGAGGAACAGTTGATGGTCAGACGGGCAGACGCAGCTTATGGCCACACCACACTCTCCACACAGGGGGTGTAGTGGGCCACGCGGAGGAACAGTTGATGGTCAGACGGGCAGACGCAGCTTATGGCCACACCACACTCTCCACCCAGGGGGTGTAGTGGGACATGCGGAGGTGCAAATGCTGGCAGTTGTCTCCCTTCATCTTGTTACCCAAGGTAAGCCCCACCAGCAGCCGGGTGCAGGCCACTCTGCCACCGTTGCTGGCTGTGAGGTAGGGTCCATAGGAGATCTGCAATGCACACATTAGAGTCAGTCAATGCGGAATATAAGCAGGAATATCCCTTTTTTGCAGTGAAAAGCTCGGTGGCATTAGTGGACAGCGCGGCACAACAGCCGCCCACAAGGTAATGGGAGGTATTCTGCCCGTGGTCAGTAAGTACGCAGTAATTCACACGGGAGTCATTCTCAACAATCAAAGATTTGTTTAATATTTTAGCATATTTATACTTGGTCTAATTTACTGATTTTGGTTAAAAAAAACTTGTTCTGTATTATCTGTTATAAACAGTTTGTAAAAATAGTAATCTTCACAGTTTTTTTTTTTTTTATTTTTTTTTTTTTAACTTTATTTATTTTCATTTCTTTACACATATTATACATATTAATAGATAGTATAAAATAACATAATATATAATACCAAATAGTTTACAAAAGAAATGAAAACCCACTAAGGCACTGACTGCCTGAGTGTGGGTAATATAAAACGATTACTATATTTCAAGTACCTAAAGTATAATATACATTAGTAGAAAAAGTTTTTTTTTTTGTTTATAGTTATTATAAAAAGTAAAGAGAAAAACATTGTGTACAATAATTTATGAAGTTTCAGCAAGTGAGTTGTAGAAAGGATAAATAAATTTATAGTAAAAGCGTTTCAATATCTGCGTCAATCAGCCATAATTTTACCTCTTTAGTATATTCTATCTTTTTATTTATCATTTGAGTTTGTAGTGGTAGAAGGTTAAATGTACGAGGACCAATGAAACTGCTATGCGTCTGCATTAATTTAGTATTGGTTTGGGGGGTGTAAAATATATTATTTGTTCTTTTGCTCATTCTGTTTTCATTTATTTTGAAATTGTTTTTGTTTTTAAATAGATATTTCATAGTTTGTAATATAAATAATTTACGAATGTTAAATAATTTAGATTCCTTGTATAATAGGTCGGTCGAAAATGTTTTATTTTTGTTATATATGACTTTAATTATGTGTTTTTGAATTATTTGTAGAGGCTTAATAAATGTATCAGGTGCACCACCCCATCCTATTATGCCATAAGTGATTGCAGATTGCACCAGGGAGAAGTAGATCATTTTCAATTTTTCAGCGTTTAATATTTCCTTGAGTCTATAAAATATGTAGGTTAGATATCTTAGTTTAGAAGTGGTTTGATTAATATGAGATTTCCAATTAAGATTAATATCTATTGATACTCCTAAATATTTTATATTTTTGACATTAGCGAGTTCGTTGCACAGGAAGCACATTTCTTGATTGCAAGTTGTTTTATGGATTCTAATTTTAAGGTTGTCTTTTGGTTTGTTTTTGATGTTTTTATAAAAAGGTAAGTAAAATGTTTTGCTGTAGTTTAAGACAAGTTTGTTGTATTTTAACCATTTTGAAACAAGTGAAATACATACAGTTGCATTCGAAAAAGTTTCTGTCCAATTATTACCATCCACTATTATTGCCGTGTCATCGGCGTAAGAAACAATTTTACCAGGGATTACAAAATTACATAAATCATTAATATAAATTACGAATAAAATCGGGCCAAGAACAGTTCCCTGCGGAACTCCGTTTTTTATCTGTGTTTCTGAACTATAATTATTCCCAATTTTTGTTTTTTGTGTTCTGTCTTTAAGATAGTTTGATAGTAATTTTAGTGTGTGTTTTTTGAAGCCCAGTTGAGTTATTTTTTTAATGAGTAAATTATGATTAACGGTGTCGAAAGCTTTTCTTAAATCTAGGAATATGGCAAGACATTTCTTTTTTTTATCGATAGATGTATAAATATTTTTTGTCAATTCATATATGGCATCCTCAGTGCTTAGATCTTTACGAAAGCCGTATTGGTTTTTCGATAGAATTTTATATTTTTCTAAGTGTTCAATGACTCTAAATTTGATGCATTTTTCGAATATTTTTGATAGGTTTGAAACAAGGGATATTGGTCTGTAATTGTCTAATTTATGCGTATCCCCAGATTTATGAATAGGTATTATAGTGGAGATTTTAAACTGTTCTGGAAAATGACCATCTTTGAGGCATATATTAAAGATATGTTGTAATGGCGTTAATACATGTTGTTTTATTTTTTTTAATGTATCACATGATAGGCCATCATTTCCCTTAGAGTTGGATGGTTTTAGGTTATCAATATATTTTTCAATTTCATTAAATGTAATAGGAGAAAAATATTCTATTGAGTTAATTGAATCTTTATTAGAGTCTAATTGAGGAGATGTCTCCATACAATCATGATTAACATTAATGCCGGAAGATTGAAGTACCTCGTCTACTATATTTGTAAAGAAGTTATTAAAACATTCTGCAATGGTCGATTTGTTAGTTATTATTTCATTATTTATTTTAACCTCATTTACAATATTTGAAGACATAATTTTTTTGTTGGCAATTTCATTTATAATATTCCAAGTTTTTTTAGTATTATTTTTAGCATTTTCAATTTGTTCGCAATAGTATTTCTTTTTGCAGTTTCGTATCAGTCTATTTAGTAAGTTTCGGTACATTAGATATTTTGTTTTCAGATAAGGCATTGTTCTGAGATTATTATTTTGGCAATCCATTTGATATTTTATCATTTCTCTATATAATTTATCCCTTTGTTTAATTGATATAATTAATCCAACTGTAATCCAAGGTTTAATTTTTTAATATTTTCTGTTAGTGACAACTATTTTACTTTCACTTTTTAGAATATAATCTCTAAGAGTATTATAGAAATTCTCTAATGCTAAATGTGAGTTTTCTATTGATATAACATTTTCCCAGTTTTCTGACTGAAGTAAAGAGTTTAAAGTTTTATAATCAATGTCTACTTTTTCTAGAGTTACAGAATTTTGGTTTAAAGGTGTATTTTTGAAATGGTGTCCATAAAAGGTCGGGTAATGATCTGTGATATTAGTTTCAAGAATTGAAGAGATAATATTGGTCGCCTTGTGCGACTTGACAAATATGTGGTCTAAACATGCAGAGTTACTTAAGGTTACTCTAGTTGGTGAGCTAATATATGACATATATCCAGAGCTTGATAAACAATCTAGATACTCATTTTGACAATTTACATTTATATTGTTATCATTAATATTTATATTAATGTCACCTGTCAAAATGGCAAAAGTAAAATTGTTTCTGTCAAGATTTCTAACAAAAGATTTTAATTCTTTTACAAATAAAAGATCATTTAATGATGGAGATCTGTATATGGCTAGTACATGATATTTATAGTTGTTTTGAAAAAAGGTTAATTTTATTGCATTGGCTGACTTAAATTCAATAAATTCAGTGGCAACATTTTTCAGAGTATTATGAAAGAAGACAGTGACTCCATCATGACCAGTATGCTTACAGGCAGAGGAAATTGTGGTATAATCTGATAAGTTATATGGAATAACATTTTTCATTTGCGTTTCGGTCAAAACAATTATGCTAGGAGAAAAATCTAGGTTATTAATAAGGATACAGAGCTCATCGAAGTGTTTCCGTAAACTTCTAATATTCATGTTTAAGATAGAGAAATTAACATTTTTAAAAAGTAGATTTAGTTCATATGGGTTGGTACATTTATAATTTTCATGTATGTGGTTTTCTTCAGCCATGTTAAAGGTTGATTGGTGTTTGCTATGTGGTGTTATTATTATTTATTCGGAGGGGATGTCTTCTGAGCTTCTTATTAGTATGATTGGAGATTTTTCATTTTTTCTCATCCAAATTTTTCCGTTCTTTGCCCAAATAAATTTATACCCAAGCCTTGACGATTTAGCTAGGTAAAGTAGGTGTTTATTGTGTTGGGTCAGTTGTTCGTTAATATATATTGTGCTGTTTTCTTCAAAATTTATGTTTTTTGCATTTAAAATACCATATATTTTTTTATGTGTTATGATTACGTCTTTACTATCTTTGTTTTGTAGAGAAACTACTATGGGAGGATTTTTGTTCGGGTTTTTATTTTTGATTCTGTAAATATTTGCCACTTTAATAGTTTCTATATCGCATTTGAGTGTTTCTAGTATTTTATTAAACACTTTTTTAATATTTTAATTTTCCTTAAAAGGAACACCCTGTATTTCGACGTTGTTTATTATTTCATTTTGCTCCATTTTATTAATTTGTAGTTTAATTTCTTTATTTTCTACCTGGAGTTGTTTAATCAATATTTCTTTATTTTTGTTTTTTTCTTCATATTCGTCTAGTTTCTGGCAACAAAATTCAACGGACTTCTTAAGTTCTTTTATTTGTTCATTAAAAGATTTCATAAGTTGACTGGTTAATTCATTAAATTTTTTTTCAATGCATTTGATCATTTTATTAGTCATTGTGTCTTCTTTGTTGTTAATAAATCATAATGTTGTTAATAAGTTGATTAATAAATCAGTCAATCTTAGCCAATATTAGTGACATTGTCAAACAACGTGACGGTTGAACTAAATATGGCTTAAATATGAAACAATGATTATAAAATACACACTTAGGACGGGTTGTTACACAGAATTTGAACGATTCATCAAATTTCAAAGTTAATTTTCTAGTTTTGCGAAGGTTCTATCCAAGTTCTGTTACTAATTTAGTTTTGTGAAGCAACTGGTCAATAAGTATATAATAATAGAACATGGATAGAACCTTTGCAGAACTTGAATATTAACTTTGAACAACTGGCCCTTATATTTTTTAAATCACTTTAATTTATGTAAGTCTGTAATTTGATAAAATGGAGATTTAAATTAAAAATAATGTAATCATTACATTATATTTGTGCGGTACTGTGGGGTTACTTCGGGGTAAGAGGGGACTGTGGGAGGGTGTTTCAAACAAATACATTCAAATGTGTGCTCTAGATAAATTAGATGCACGGTGTCCGGAAACACGCACGTACAAGCGGGAAACTTGTAAATCTACATCATCTAGAGAAGCCATTATGTTTTATTTTCGGCAACCAAAGGGGTATAAAACTATTATACCCCTTTGAAAAGATTGTGAAAAAAATTGAAAAATTGAAAAGATTGTGAAAAAAAGGGTTGTTGATTTTCTAGAAAACAATAAAATATTACATTCCAATCAATTCGGATTCTTAAAAACAAAAAGCACACAAGATGCAATAGCAAATGTAACATCATTTATATACTCTGCACTTGATGAAGGAAATAAATGCGCAGGAATATTCATAGACCTAAGAAAAGCATTCGATAGTATCTCACACGCAAAGCTTATCAAAAAACTGAAATTAAATAACATCAATGATAAAGCCGTCCAATGGATAGAAAGTTATTTGAACAATCGTGCACAATTTGTTAAAATAAATGACCAAACTACCGACCAAGAAACATCAAATTTTGGTATCCCACAGGGCACCGTGCTTGGACCAATATTATTCATTTTGTATGTAAACGACATATTTATTCAACCATTGCATGGCCAAATTATCTCTTACGCTGATGATACAGTCCTTATAATAAAAGAAAAAACTTGGAAAAAAATTAATCTAAAAGCTACAGAAGACATAAATAATCTAAAAATATGGTTTGACAATAACCTCTTGTCGTTAAATAGTGATAAAACATATGTCATTCCTTTCGAAATTAACACTAACATTGTACCTCCAAATCTTCAAATATTCTTATATAATCATTCTCTCGCACAACACGATACTAATCACTGCCAACAAAAATGTTCACTTCTGAAAATAGCGGATAAAATTACATATCTTGGAATAATCATAGATAAAAACCTAAAATGGAAAGATCACATCGACCATACAATAAAAAGAGTTAGGAAGTTAATTCCTAACTCTTAACCTAAGAAAAACCTATACTCAATATACTACGCATTAGTACAGTCTATTCTTCAGTATGCCATTATCAGTTGGGGAGCAGCTTACAAAACTAATCTGACCCCCATAGAAATTGTTCAAAAACTAATAATAAAAATTATACTAAAAAAACCTCCAGACTTCCCAACTGACAGCATATTCGAAGAATTCAAAGTTCCAACATTTAAAAACTTATTTATAAAAAATTCAATTATACAAATTATAAAAGAAAAAGATAAATACGCATTCATAACTGAAAATCGTACTAGACTTAAACATGTATTTGTGTGCCCCAAATTAAACACTTCTTTTGCACAACACCATTATACTCACCAAGGAAAATTCTTTTTCAATAACCTACCAATAGAAATCAGAAGCATTAGGAACAAAATTCAATTGTTGAACTCCATCAAAAAGTATTTTAGAGAATGTCACACTAAAAATCTTACTTGTTTTTTTTCTTACTGAATACATATATGTTTACATATTTTAGTTAACGGGTCTGATTGCCATGTGTCTATATTACCTACACATACATATATATTGAAATACATGATTATAGTAAATGGTAATTATAATTATATAAAATGTATTAACTGTATTAACTGCATTGTATTAACTGTACACGTGACTTTATTTGTACATAATATGTGAAATGTTAACTCTTCTTCCATCCACAAGCTAAGGCTTTTAATGGAAGACCAGTAAAAATTATAATATAATATTATTAGAGCAGGCTGTACGCTTAAGTGCATTTTATAACAGCTGATATTAGAGCAGGCTGTACGCTTAAGTGCATTTTACAACAGCTGATATTAGAGCAGGCTGTAAGCTTAAGTGCATTTTATAACAGCTGATATTAGAGCAGGCTGTACGCTTAAGTGCATTTTACAACAGCTGATATTAGAGCAGGCTGTAAGCTTAAGTGCATTTTATAACAGCTGATATTAGAGCAGGCTGTACGCTTAAGTGCATTTTACAACAGCTGATATTAGAGCAGGCTGTACGCTTAAGTGCATTTTACAACAGCTGATATTAGAGCAGGCTGTAAGCTTAAGTGCATTTTATAACAGCTGATATTAGAGCAGGCTGTACGCTTAAGTGCGCTTAAGTGCATTTTATAACAGCTGATATTAGAGCAGGCTGTACGCTTAAGTGCATTTTATAACAGCTGATATTAGAGCAGGCTGTACGCTTAAGTGCATTTTATAACAGCTGATATTAGAGCAGGCTGTACGCTTAAGTGCATTTTATAACAGCTGATATTAGAGCAGGCTGTACGCTTAAGTGCATTTTATAACAGCTGATATTAGAGCAGGCTGTACGCTTAAGTGCATTTTATAACAGCTGATATTAGAGCAGGCTGTACGCTTAAGTGCATTTTATAACAGCTGATATTAGAGCAGGCTGTACGCTTAAGTGCATTTTATAACAGCTGATATTAGAGCAGGCTGTACGCTTAAGTGCATTTTATAACAGCTGATATTAGAGCAGGCTGTACGCTTAAGTGCATTTTATAACAGCTGATATTAGAGCAGGCTGTACGCTTAAGTGCATTTTATAACAGCTGATATTAGAGCAGGCTGTACGCTTAAGTGCATTTTATAACAGCTGATATTAGAGCAGGCTGTACGCTTAAGTGCATTTTATAACAGCTGATATTAGAGCAGGCTGTACGCTTAAGTGCATTTTATAACAGCTGATATTAGAGCAGGCTGTACGCTTAAGTGCATTTTATAACAGCTGATATTAGAGCAGGCTGTACGCTTAAGTGCATTTTATAACAGCTGATATTAGAGCAGGCTGTACGCTTAAGTGCATTTTATAACAGCTGATATTAGAGCAGGCTGTACGCTTAAGTGCATTTTATAACAGCTGATATTAGAGCAGGCTGTACGCTTAAGTGCATTTTATAACAGCTGATATTAGAGCAGGCTGTACGCTTAAGTGCATTTTATAACAGCTGATATTAGAGCAGGCTGTACGCTTAAGTGCATTTTATAACAGCTGATATTAGAGCAGGCTGTACGCTTAAGTGCATTTTATAACAGCTGATATTAGAGCAGGCTGTACGCTTAAGTGCATTTTATAACAGCTGATATTAGAGCAGGCTGTACGCTTAAGTGCATTTTATAACAGCTGATATTAGAGCAGGCTGTACGCTTAAGTGCATTTTATAACAGCTGATATTAGAGCAGGCTGTACGCTTAAGTGCATTTTATAACAGCTGATATTAGAGCAGGCTGTACGCTTAAGTGCATTTTATAACAGCTGATATTAGCGCAGGCTGTACGCTTAAGTGCATTTTATAACAGCTGATATTAGAGCAGGCTGTACGCTTAAGTGCATTTTATAACAGCTGATATTAGAGCAGGCTGTACGCTTAAGTGCATTTTATAACAGCTGATATTAGAGCAGGCTGTACGCTTAAGTGCATTTTATAACAGCTGATATTAGCGCAGGCTGTACGCTTAAGTGCATTTTATAACAGCTGATATTAGAGCAGGCTGTACGCTTAAGTGCATTTTATAACAGCTGATATTAGAGCAGGCTGTACGCTTAAGTGCATTTTATAACAGCTGATATTAGAGCAGGCTGTACGCTTAAGTGCATTTTATAACAGCTGATATTAGCGCAGGCTGTACGCTTAAGTGCATTTTATAACAGCTGATATTAGAGCAGGCTGTACGCTTAAGTGCATTTTATAACAGCTGATATTAGAGCAGGCTGTACGCTTAAGTGCATTTTATAACAGCTGATATTAGAGCAGGCTGTACGCTTAAGTGCATTTTATAACAGCTGATATTAGAGCAGGCTGTACGCTTAAGTGCATTTTATAACAGCTGATATTAGAGCAGGCTGTACGCTTAAGTGCATTTTATAACAGCTGATATTAGAGCAGGCTGTACGCTTAAGTGCATTTTATAACAGCTGATATTAGAGCAGGCTGTACGCTTAAGTGCATTTTATAACAGCTGATATTAGAGCAGGCTGTACGCTTAAGTGCATTTTATAACAGCTGATATTAGAGCAGGCTGTACGCTTAAGTGCATTTTATAACAGCTGATATTAACCCCCTAAGGAACCTTTTTTTTCAAATTAGACCTAAAAAATCCATCTTTAGACTCGATTTACTCAAAAACGAAATCTTAAATCAAAAACTGTTGTGCCACAAAATTAACGCAAAGTATTATTTTGAATCACAAACTTCCCACTTGTGCTACGATTTTCCGGACACCGTGTATAAAAAGAGTAAGTACCTACCTAAAGAAAACATTTAATTTACAAAAATAAACAAATATTCTATTTAGTATTATTGTAATATCATTTTAACATTTGCGATTGAATGAACCAATACAACAAGATCCCTTTGTGTGTTAATCATTTAATTTAATAAGAAATGGGAACTAAAGGGATATTTAAATTTAATAAATGAATGATTTAATCAAATCACAGAATAGCCCGCAAGGCCCATCGAGCAGTGCATTGAATTAATGAATAGTTGCGTCATTGCTACTTACATAACACCCCGTACTGTTGATGCTGGTGCACATGTGTCCGTCTGTAACTCCGCCAGGTGCTCCTCTACTGCCGCGAGGGTACAGTCTGCTGCACTCCTCTTGGGGAAGAAGGGTCGCTGAATGCTGTGAATATACACAGAAACAATAACAACTAAATATTGTGTATTTACTTTCGCACTGAAGAGATGCTGGAGGCCACTAATTTACATACTTATCGCCGTACTAATAAACGTTTTTTAAATTTTAACAGATTGCCATATATGAATGGTTGTATAACAGTTGTGTTAGTTTTAAAACACGTTTATAAGTCAGACCCATAAAGCTTGAAAACATGCACATCACTTAACTTAACTATCTACCTTCACTTTAAACTTCGTTTAGTTAACTTTACACAATAATATACACGTGTAATATATAAGTTCTCCTGTCCTAAGCACAAGCGTCAGCTTTATCAGGAGAGTGTATGTAATATTTATATTATTTACCGGGAACCATTTATTGGATAACCAATGCCAGTGGTTCGCTACGTTTGGTGACTTAGCAGGGGTGCCCGGGTTCATGGGGTGAGATTAGTCTAGGTCTTTGCGTTTGGCGGGTCAGATTGAGAGAGACTAGTTGAGGGAGACCTTTTGACCTCTCCAGCCGGACCCTGTGGACCCATCGCCTTGTTCCGCAGTGGGAGGGATGGATGCATACATCCCTTCCTCCTGGACATATTGATTCCTACCCAACCCTCATACCTTTTTTCCTTCCCAGAACTTTCTATGATTCCTTTCCTTAAAAAGCCTCCCCCCCACAGCATCCCCAAAGATTGTTTTGCTCAGGGCCTCCTGTATTGAGCTAATGTTAAAAAAATAATAAAAAAAAACATGAAATTCAAAAACACTTGTTAAATTTCTCGCTAACTTGAAAAAAGCACTTGAAATTTATATGAGTGTAATAAAACAAAAAATGATTGAAAAGGATATTGTGAATAATAATGATTACCTACTCGTTATTTACATGAACTAAAAGTGCTGAACTAATTTGGCTTTGAATGTGTCTAGATTTAAAACGAAAATATCAGCGACCTCTGCAAGCTCATTGCCCGGGCATTATGGTTAACTTACCTTAAAACCCCACGGGTCCCACACAGATAGTGTCAGCCCTTCCACAGAGTCCTGCGGCGTGTGTAGACAGACCGGCCGATAGTTCCTGCTGAAGAGGACCCTGAAACACCATCACAGAGTTACTCTATCTATCATTATTTTTACTTATTACATTACCTTTAAAAAGTGATAAAGATTCATTCATTCAAGTGATGAAACAAAAACTAGGTTTAATAGTTACCTATGTAACCTATTGTGTGTTGAATTGTCATTTTGATGATATACCCGATCACCATTTTATTTGTACCTTTACTACCATTGTAACATTATTTTAGGTAGGACAAATTTAATGAAAATGTTTTGATACCAGGAAATTTGTAATTGGTCTTGAGACATTACCTCACGAGGGTCACAACTGCCCAGAGCCAGTGGGACTATGGCATCCACATAATGCCAAAGGGATTAAGGGAGAGGAAGGCGGTGGGGGGGGGCAGTAAGTACCTGGCTATTCAGATCTGATCATCAAACACGGCTACCGGGGCGATACTGAGAGTATCTATTGTGATGGAATGTGTCGCTAATTTGTAATTGGTCTTGTGACATTACCTCACGAGGGTCACAACTGCCCAGAGCCAGTGGGACTATGGCATCCACATAATGCCAAAGGGATTAAGGGAGAGGAAGGCGGTGGGGGGGGCAGTAAGTACCTGGCTATTCAGATCTGATCATCAAACACGGCTACCGGGGCGATACTGAGAGTATCTATTGTGATGGAATGTGTCGCTAATTTGTAATTGGTCTTGTGACATTACCTCACGAGGGTCACAACTGCCCAGAGCCAGTGGGACTATGGCATCCACATAATGCCAAAGGGATTAAGGGAGAGGAAGGCGGTGGGGGGGGCAGTAAGTACCTGGCTATTCAGATCTGATCATCAAACACGGCTACCGGGGCGATACTGAGAGTATCTATTGTGATGGAATGTGTCGCTAATTTGTAATTGGTCTTGTGACATTACCTCACGAGGGTCACAACTGCCCAGAGCCAGTGGGACTATGGCATCCACATAATGCCAAAGGGATTAAGGGAGAGGAAGGCGGTGGGGGGGGCAGTAAGTACCTGGCTATTCAGATCTGATCATCAAACACGGCTACCGGGGCGATACTGAGAGTATCTATTGTGATGGAATGTGTCGCTAATTTGTAATTGGTCTTGTGACATTACCTCACGAGGGTCACAACTGCCCAGAGCCAGTGGGACTATGGCATCCACATAATGCCAAAGGGATTAAGGGAGAGGAAGGCGGTGGGGGGGGCAGTAAGTACCTGGCTATTCAGATCTGATCATCAAACACGGCTACCGGGGCGATACTGAGAGTATCTATTGTGATGGAATGTGTCGCTAATTTGTAATTGGTCTTGTGACATTACCTCACGAGGGTCACAACTGCCCAGAGCCAGTGGGACTATGGCATCCACATAATGCCAAAGGGATTAAGGGAGAGGAAGGCGGTGGGGGGGGCAGTAAGTACCTGGCTATTCAGATCTGATCATCAAACACGGCTACCGGGGCGATACTGAGAGTATCTATTGTGATGGAATGTGTCGCTAATTTGTAATTGGTCTTGTGACATTACCTCACGAGGGTCACAACTGCCCAGAGCCAGTGGGACTATGGCATCCACATAATGCCAAAGGGATTAAGGGAGAGGAAGGCGGTGGGGGGGGCAGTAAGTACCTGGCTATTCAGATCTGATCATCAAACACGGCTACCGGGGCGATACTGAGAGTATCTATTGTGATGGAATGTGTCGCTAATTTGTAATTGGTCTTGTGACATTACCTCACGAGGGTCACAACTGCCCAGAGCCAGTGGGACTATGGCATCCACATAATGCCAAAGGGATTAAGGGAGAGGAAGGCGGTGGGGGGGGCAGTAAGTACCTGGCTATTCAGATCTGATCATCAAACACGGCTACCGGGGCGATACTGAGAGTATCTATTGTGATGGAATGTGTCGCTAATTTGTAATTGGTCTTGTGACATTACCTCACGAGGGTCACAACTGCCCAGAGCCAGTGGGACTGTGGCATCCACATAATGCCAAAGGGATTAAGGGAGAGGAAGGCGGTGGGGGGGGCAGTAAGTACCTGGCTATTCAGATCTGATCATCAAACACGGCTACCGGGGCGATACTGAGAGTATCTATTGTGATGGAATGTGTCGCTAATTTGTAATTGGTCTTGTGACATTACCTCACGAGGGTCACAACTGCCCAGAGCCAGTGGGACTATGGCATCCACATAATGCCAAAGGGATTAAGGGAGAGGAAGGCGGTGGGGGGGGCAGTAAGTACCTGGCTATTCAGATCTGATCATCAAACACGGCTACCGGGGCGATACTGAGAGTATCTATTGTGATGGAATGTGTCGCTAATTTGTAATTGGTCTTGTGACATTACCTCACGAGGGTCACAACTGCCCAGAGCCAGTGGGACTATGGCATCCACATAATGCCAAAGGGATTAAGGGAGAGGAAGGCGGTGGGGGGGGGGCAGTAAGTACCTGGCTATTCAGATCTGATCATCAAACACGGCTACCGGGGCGATACTGAGAGTATCTATTGTGATGGAATGTGTCGCTAATTTGTAATTGGTCTTGTGACATTACCTCACGAGGGTCACAACTGCCCAGAGCCAGTGGGACTATGGCATCCACATAATGCCAAAGGGATTAAGGGAGAGGAAGGCGGTGGGGGGGGGGCAGTAAGTACCTGGCTATTCAGATCTGATCATCAAACACGGCTACCGGGGCGATACTGAGAGTATCTATTGTGATGGAATGTGTCGCTAATTTGTAATTGGTCTTGTGACATTACCTCACGAGGGTCACAACTGCCCAGAGCCAGTGGGACTATGGCATCCACATAATGCCAAAGGGATTAAGGGAGAGGAAGGCGGTGGGGGGGGGGGGGGGGCAGTAAGTACCTGGCTATTCAGATCTGATCATCAAACACGGCTACCGGGGCGATACTGAGAGTATCTATTGTGATGGAATGTGTCGCTAATTTGTAATTGGTCTTGTGACATTACCTCACGAGGGTCACAACTGCCCAGAGCCAGTGGGACTATGGCATCCACATAATGCCAAAGGGATTAAGGGAGAGGAAGGCGGTGGGGGGGGCAGTAAGTACCTGGCTATTCAGATCTGATCATCAAACACGGCTACCGGGGCGATACTGAGAGTATCTATTGTGATGGAATGTGTCGCTAATTTGTAATTGGTCTTGTGACATTACCTCACGAGGGTCACAACTGCCCAGAGCCAGTGGGACTATGGCATCCACATAATGCCAAAGGGATTAAGGGAGAGGAAGGCGGTGGGGGGGGCAGTAAGTACCTGGCTATTCAGATCTGATCATCAAACACGGCTACCGGGGCGATACTGAGAGTATCTATTGTGATGGAATGTGTCGCTAATTTGTAATTGGTCTTGTGACATTACCTCACGAGGGTCACAACTGCCCAGAGCCAGTGGGACTGTGGCATCCACATAATGCCAAAGGGATTAAGGGAGAGGAAGGCGGTGGGGGGGGCAGTAAGTACCTGGCTATTCAGATCTGATCATCAAACACGGCTACCGGGGCGATACTGAGAGTATCTATTGTGATGGAATGTGTCGCTAATTTGTAATTGGTCTTGTGACATTACCTCACGAGGGTCACAACTGCCCAGAGCCAGTGGGACTATGGCATCCACATAATGCCAAAGGGATTAAGGGAGAGGAAGGCGGTGGGGGGGGCAGTAAGTACCTGGCTATTCAGATCTGATCATCAAACACGGCTACCGGGGCGATACTGAGAGTATCTATTGTGATGGAATGTGTCGCTAATTTGTAATTGGTCTTGTGACATTACCTCACGAGGGTCACAACTGCCCAGAGCCAGTGGGACTGTGGCATCCACATAATGCCAAAGGGATTAAGGGAGAGGAAGGCGGTGGGGGGGGCAGTAAGTACCTGGCTATTCAGATCTGATCATCAAACACGGCTACCGGGGCGATACTGAGAGTATCTATTGTGATGGAATGTGTCGCTAATTTGTAATTGGTCTTGTGACATTACCTCACGAGGGTCACAACTGCCCAGAGCCAGTGGGACTATGGCATCCACATAATGCCAAAGGGATTAAGGGAGAGGAAGGCGGTGGGGGGGGCAGTAAGTATCTGGCTATTCAGATCTGATCATCAAACACGGCTACCGGGGCGATACTGAGAGTATCTATTGTGATGGAATGTGTCGCTAATTTGTAATTGGTCTTGTGACATTACCTCACGAGGGTCACAACTGCCCAGAGCCAGTGGGACTGTGGCATCCACATAATGCCAAAGGGATTAAGGGAGAGGAAGGCGGTGGGGGGGGCAGTAAGTACCTGGCTATTCAGATCTGATCATCAAACACGGCTACCGGGGCGATACTGAGAGTATCTATTGTGATGGAATGTGTCGCTAATTTGTAATTGGTCTTGTGACATTACCTCACGAGGGTCACAACTGCCCAGAGCCAGTGGGACTATGGCATCCACATAATGCCAAAGGGATTAAGGGAGAGGAAGGCGGTGGGGGGGGCAGTAAGTACCTGGCTATTCAGATCTGATCATCAAACACGGCTACCGGGGCGATACTGAGAGTATCTATTGTGATGGAATGTGTCGCTAATTTGTAATTGGTCTTGTGACATTACCTCACGAGGGTCACAACTGCCCAGAGCCAGTGGGACTATGGCATCCACATAATGCCAAAGGGATTAAGGGAGAGGAAGGCGGTGGGGGGGCAGTAAGTACCTGGCTATTCAGATCTGATCATCAAACACGGCTACCGGGGCGATACTGAGAGTATCTATTGTGATGGAATGTGTCGCTAATTTGTAATTGGTCTTGTGACATTACCTCACGAGGGTCACAACTGCCCAGAGCCAGTGGGACTATGGCATCCACATAATGCCAAAGGGATTAAGGGAGAGGAAGGCGGTGGGGGGGGCAGTAAGTACCTGGCTATTCAGATCTGATCATCAAACACGGCTACCGGGGCGATACTGAGAGTATCTATTGTGATGGAATGTGTCGCTAATTTGTAATTGGTCTTGTGACATTACCTCACGAGGGTCACAACTGCCCAGAGCCAGTGGGACTATGGCATCCACATAATGCCAAAGGGATTAAGGGAGAGGAAGGCGGTGGGGGGGGCAGTAAGTACCTGGCTATTCAGATCTGATCATCAAACACGGCTACCGGGGCGATACTGAGAGTATCTATTGTTATGGAATGTGTCGCTAATTTGATAAGTTTTGTAAAACTATAAAAATAATATAATTATAAAATTATACACAATATTTTTCAACCAAAAAATGCTATCTCCGAGATTCGAACCCGCGAACTCTACTACGGAGTTCAATAATAATGGAAATTAAATTTGAAAATTGATAATAAGTCATTTATTATTAATGTTTGATGCTTACGGCCGGTCCATTTCTAGAAGAGCTATGTCATTAGTTCCTTTCCTTCCAGCGGTCCCGGGGAGGTACTGGGGATGGAGCACGACCCTTGTAACGGTGAACACCACCTCTGGAGGGGGGATGATATCCTCAGCATATTTCATATCCCACCTGCAATCAATCAACGTTCAATCAACAGTATTATTAACATTCCATCGGAATTAGTAACTGACAACGGTTTATAAAAAAACAAACTAAATTTGTCTGCCTAAAAATTGTAGAAAGTTTAATAAAAGTCATCGATTTATACAAGTTTCAATTTCACTCTGATTAAATTAGCCGTTGAAAAATATAAGACCATATTTTGTAAGATTCACTAAAGGTTTATGATAGGCAAAATGATGTGATTTGACAGAAAACAACCAACACATCTAAAACTACCCTTCGTATGCCATTCCCAGGCTTGGTAATTTTATTTTATTTTATTTTTGTTTATTGCAGAAACAAACAGTACATAATTACATAGATGACAATAGTTACAAAATTATAAAAGTTAGTACAATAATTGGTACCAATGACATGTCGCTGACATAGGAGGTATATTATACATTTACGGTTAAGTTACATTTTTAAGTTAAGTTAATTAGTGTGCTGGGGAAGGAGAGAAGTGTGTGTGAGTGTTTGTGTGTGTGTGTACGTGTGCATGTGTGTGTGAGGGTGTGTGTGTATGTGTGAGGGTGCGTGTGTGTGTGTGTGTGTGTGTGTGTGTCTGTGTGTGGTTGTATGTGTTATGTGGGCGAATTCAGTGTGCTAAAAAAGTTTTTCTTAAATAGAGGGAGAGAATCAAAAAATATATCGGTACTTGTGCTTGTTTGAATTGAGTTAATGGCAGAGTTATTGTCGTAATTAATGTAGACATACAACCATAGTAAATAAAACAGTGATACGCAATAAAACCCACATTTACATCATAAATCTATAGTTTTAGACAATATTTTGTTGATGTAAGATATTATGTAGATAATACAATCATGATATCTATTATTATAAATAATTAAATCATTTGCCATCAAATGTCAACACATATCACGGTGTTTTTATCATTCCGAGGGAGAAGTGAATCTGTCATTTATCATTTAAATCTTTGAAAAATGCCCTGAAAAAGTTTTAACAGCAGGTCAGAAGGAATAATATCGACTCACTTAAAGAATTACAATTATCAACGGAAGCTGAGAATGCAATAATTAATACCAAATCTACTTGTTCATGTAAAATTGTCTACTGGGTATACTGAGTTACTGGGTTTGTGTATGCGTGAGAATCCATTGTTTTTACTGTAATTTTGCGAGTATGTATTTATCAAAACTTAGAAGCAGTCAAAATTTTAACTAAAACTTCCTTAAAACATTAGAATTTTACTACTTAATGAACAATAAACGGAACTGTCAAACAGATACTATCTAAATATTTTGTCTATTTTTTCCGCAGTAAATTCGTAATGAACAATTAACGGAACTGTCAAACAAATACTATTAAATTATTTTGTTTATTTACTCCGCAGTAAATACGTAATGAACAATTATTTAAAATAATATCTGTGGTCGGAAAACACGTCAAAGGCGCGGCCAACATTTGTACACTGTTGACATCTGTTACATGAGAACTGGTCGTTTATACGACTTGTTCTTGGAGTTGAATAGCTCGGCTGTGAAACCTTCTGTGTTTCCTCCCTCCTACAACACGGGTCTATTCAAGACCCATGCCCACTCTTTCCTCTCATCAAAAGACTTTCCACACAGCATCTCCAAAGATGACACAGGTTGTGAGGGAAAATGTTTTTTTGAAGGTCTCCCGGTGTGGAGTTAATGTAACAAACTATTACCAACATGTCTTCTTGCAACAATATATTTCAGACATGCCTTCTTGAAACAATATATTCCAGACATGTCATCTTGAAATAATATGTTACAGACATGTGTCCTTGAAGCAATATAATGCTGACATGTCTTCTTAAAACAATATATTTTACCGACATGTCTTCTTGAAACAAAATATTACAGACATGTCTTCTTAAAGCAATATATTTCAGAAATGTCTACTTGAAACAATAAGATAAACAATTTTTGTATATTCCAGTCTAAATTTTAAATGTTTTAAATTTTACACAACTATAAACATCCATTTACGTATGATTAACGGTTGTATATCAGTTGTGTTAACTTTAAAGAAAACAAATGATTACATACTAAAGGCTGTTAGAGTGTAAATAATATTAGCTCCGCAGTACTAATAGTATTAGCCAGGGGAATATAAGTTCCGTTACTGAGAATAATCAGTCCGCGCTACAAGCACAAGCACGCTGCAACTTACTACTGGAACTTACCCAAGCACACTGTTCCAGTCTGTTGTCTTGGTAAGCAGCCAGCGCTCACTTACTATGAACACTGAGAACCCCACCCATCCGCCAGGCACCAATCCCTGGAAAAAACAATCTTATATAATATCTGTGTTATAATAATTCGTTTCATATTTTATTAAAAAGTTATTAATAAAAAATCAAAAACATTTTGGTTTATAACCAGAGCAAAGTTTATAATGAAAAATCACGGGATAGTCGTAGAGGTACTATTGGGTAGTAATATATCATTTGAAATTTGTTCCACTATTACACAAGTAGCAGTGCGAGGGACCGAATTCAGTAATTTCCTGTCGTTGCAGGTAAAATTGGACTAATTGGTTTGTACAAAAGTGGACCAATTTTTGGCTTCGTGTCTCATCTAAGTAGAATATATCGAAGGGAATGGTATGAAATCTCAACAGATCAGTTCAAATTTTTAAAATGGCAATTAAATAATTTTCTGGTAAAAAAATTATAGTATTGGTAGGTACCTAATTTATTTCTAGTCTGATTTTTCCAAAGAAACAACATTGAAAGTCACACTTAAATTCAAAGCAAAAGTTTTAGAGCTCATTGAACCGGAGTCATAATAGTCCAGTCAAGTTAAACATGAAAAGGGGGCTGTGCTTGCAAAAGGTCCAGTCATTCTGAATTTTTTATATGTTGTTAGGACCTAAACCAGTATTAAAAAAAAAAATTTGCAACTTCGGAAGTGCTGTGCGAGCGGCGGTGGACCTAAAAAACCAAGAAATTTTCGGATTTTTTTCAGTTTTTGCTCAATATCTCAGTAAAGGAAGGGTCTGACCGGTGTAGTTGGTATGCATACTTTTAAAGTAGACTAAATTTGCTATAATTTCAGACTAAAGCAAGCCATACACAGCCATTGGTTTTCAAGATGCAGTTCTTCAAAAATAGGCAATTTTTTCCAATAAGTGAAATTTTTTCGAAATAGTCACTTATTTTGTAAAATAACTTCTAAAATACGCATCCCACGTCAAATATTATTGGAAATAAAGTTGTTGTAAATTTAATTAGCTTTCATTTGAAACTAGATTAATATCTGTAGACTTAACGGTTCTCTCAAAAATGGCAGATAACCAAAAACAGTCATAAGTGGATTTTGGGTGAAATGCAAATAAACTGTTCTCACTTCTTTTTATGGTTTTATTTAGCAAACAGTTAACAGATTTTTGATGAAAAAAAGAAAAGATATTACATTTATCGGGAATTACGTCATCTTCAAACATTGTTTTAATGCTTGTACAAACATCATGGTACCTACTATAAGGACAAATTACATGTACACAAAAAATAAAACTAATATAAATCATGTAGGTATTGTGTCTTGGTTGCCAAATCAAGTCTTTCTTTTTATCTTAGCTGGGAGAGGCGCCCAGTCTGTAGTCGGGTCATCTTCATCGTCCGAGTATTTCAGCTCCACATCCGGGACGTTAATGCAAAATTTGCCACCGCATGACTGACAGAGGACTGAGCAGTGGAGCCCAGCTTTTCTACACGAGCAGCTCCCAGAGCATCCTTTTTTTCACGAATTTTTTCGCAAAAGGGCAGGAGGTGCGGGATCCATCGTGGTGGGGATGGGGCTGAGTCATTGAGAAGACAGCTTCCACCCCCATTCAGTGGGATTCAAGTTGACTCCCCGCCACTTCTGCACTTGGAGGTAGCACCTTGCTGCATGGTGGCCTGCAGCATCTTCCGTCGGTGGCAAACGGGCGAGGTTTATATTTGTTGAAGTGACAAACGTCTTTTACCTCAGGAAATCCAAAGTATCCCTCGCGATGTCACCCCCATATAGAGCCACGAAGCACTTGATGCCTGCTTCACTCACGGCTTGTGGGGTAGAGTCTGGCCGAAGGAAGACCTCCACTTGGTCAGCAAGTGGTTCACTCTTGCTCAGAAGTGTGCTGATTTTGGTCTTTCCTTGGCCAAACGGTGCTGAGGTGGTATCGCACCCGGCAAACGCGTGGGTAAATATTACCGTTCCTGGTAATTGTCGGGAGTCCTGGTTGTTGTAGGAGGTCGTAGAGTAGTGACAGCAACCAGCTTCACCCTTCGTGCTCTTCTGAAGATAGACGTTTGTCTCTTCAGCGCCTTAACCATTGAGAAGAACAAGCAGGTCGACATCTTCTCCCACTATGACGACCCGATCGGCATCTGCTCTTTTTGATAACGCCATCATGACGATCTCTCGATCAGCATCTTCTTCGGCAACAGCCACTTCTACTCCCTCCTTCTGAAAGGCGTCACAGAGAAGAGTTATATGGCGTCTCTTATTGTTTTCATTGCCCAAAACATGCTCTTGAGCAATTCGAATTACTGTGGATTCATCGAAATTCAATTCGTAGCTGGAATGAGCTGCGTAGCGCCGGAGTCGTTCCGCTGTTTTGGTGTTTTTTTTTGGTAGCATCTTCGGGGTAGCCGTCAAAAACGATGGAGACGTTCTTCCCAAAGTGGTTTCGGACGTAGGTGGTATAACGCGCCAAAAGTGCTCGAACCGTGCTTTTCCGCTGCCACACGACCTTGTGCAAGAGGTAGCCAACATCCAAAATGACGTGAGTGCTGGCATCTATCGGCGTGTGGCTGGAAAGAGGAGTGAAGGCAGAGTACAGAGTAGATTTTGTGCCCTTGCGCATCCCTTGTTCATTGAACAGAGACATCGGGAACGGGGCCAACTCATACTTGAAGTCATCCTGTAAATCCTGTTCAGATTTCTTTGCAATACACACTCGCTGAAAAATTGTGAGCGGATCCACAGCCACTCTTCTGTTTTTGTCCGACAGTTTAACGGTTGAGGTGATCGATGCCAGCGTGGTAACTTTATTTTTCCGTTTTATTACTACCTTGTCGTACATTTTCCCCACAATTTTCATTACTCCTTCCGTTCCAACTCTCTGGGCTGTGTGGCAATTAATTTCAGGACCTGCCAGTAAACCACTACTGATAGAAATGAAACTGTCAGTTTTGGGAAATGGAGGGTGGAGAGCAAACCAGTTTTTTAGTTTTTTCACATCACTATTATCTCGGATGATTCGAGAAGGTCTCATGTCTACATGCTGCTCTCTAGTATGACATGATAAGCTGTAAAAACTTTCCAGTTCTTCACAAATGTTCAACATAAACACCATTCCTGTTGTCCACCTTGCCAGAACACTTTCGGAGATTCCTCTTCCTTGGGTCAACCCACCGTAGGTTTTCATGGATCGCATCAGCTTCTGCTCAATTGTTAGGTCTGACCACAACCCAGACCAAAACTCGTCAGACCGGCAAATGGTGAAGGATCCTTTTGTGAACATGTCGTATTCACTTTTATCCATCCGATCTTATAGAGCCATCATATCCTGAAGATAGAGGTGCGCGCTTTTAGCATACAAAAACTGTCCAGCTGCGTGGAAAAAAGGGAGCATCTTGTGGACAGTGTACAAATGAAGGTTCCAATCACCAGCACGCTCTGCCTGGATGAATAGTTTTATCAAAGTGGTCATACGAAAGTATTGGACCCACAACTGTGATGTTGGACCATTCGCTTTAATTTTCTCCAAGGCACTTTTAAATTTTGCCTTTAGTATTTGGTAGGTATCAATTTCTTCTGCTGATATAGTGAGAGACCTTTCAGTGTCTCGCAGAAATTTTTCAGTCTCGTCTCGCTCCTCAGAAGTTATGTCAACCTCATAAAAATCAATGCTGGCCAGTGTGAGGTTTGCCAAAATGTGGGCTCGAACAGCTCGTGAATATGCGTGCCCATTCATATGGGTACCCATGGTTATAGGTACTAATGGGTACTTGAAATTTGAAATAGTCGTAATTATATTATAACCCTAGAATAAACCCACGATGATTAATGGATTTACTTCACAGCACAATAAAACCATAAAAAGACGCGAGAACAGTTTATTTGCATTTCACCCAAAACCCACTTATGACTGTTTTTGGTTATCTGCCATTTTTGAGAGAACCATTTAGTCTACAGATATCAATCTAGTCTCAAATAAAAGCTTGTTAAATTTACAACAACTTTATTCCTTACAATATTTGACGTGAGATACGTATTTTAGAAATTATTTTACAAAATAAGTGACCATTTCGAAAAAATTTCACTTTTTGGAAAAAATTGCCTATTTTTGAAGAACTGTATCTTTAAAACCAATGGCTTTATATAGCTTGTTTTGGTCTCAAATTATAGCAAATTTAGTCTACTTTAAAAGTATGCCTAAAAATTACACAGGTCAGACCCTTCCTTTACTGAGATATTGAGCAAAAACTGAAAAAAATCCGAAAATTTCCTGGTTTTTTAGGTCCACCGCCGCTCGCACAGCACTTTCGAAGTTGCAAAATTTTTTTTTTAATACTGGTTTAGGTCCTAACAACATATAAAAAATTCAGAATGACTGGACCTTTTGCAAGCACGGATGTACATCTTGACTGGACTATAACAGAAATTACTATTTATTGAGAATAATATTACCGTGTAAAAAAACGTTTATTTTCAATGAAGTCTACAAAATACTTGTTTAACAACTGAAAAACTCTTTACTCAGTGAATCCAATCTGTGAAGGCAATCCAATAGTTCCGTCCTGACTTCTAGAGGCGTGCGACGCATGAACTAGACAAGTGCAAACAAGTATTGAACAATAGCTCCATTCTGCCAGGAGTGTTTGGAGATGTTTAAATGTTAGAAGAAGTCGGTGACGCCCGAGGGAAACTTAATGCAATATTTCTGCACCGGAATGAGTTAAATAGTCTAATTACAGTCGATGTAATGTAGTTTTTCAACAATAACATTATGGTATACAGTAGTGAATGGTGGAAGAAGTCGGAGGCGCCCCAGAAAGACATTTACAATAGCGAAGTATCGAGGGGGATCCACTAGCCGTTCAGTATTTTAAATATGTTCAAATACAGTAGTGAATGGTGGAACAAGTCGGAGGCGCCCCAGAAAGATATTAGCAATAGCGAAGTATTGAGGGGGATCCACTAGCCGTTCAGTATTTTAAATATGTTCAAATACAGTAGTGAATGGTGGAACAAGTCGGAGGCGCCCCAGAAAGACATTTACAATAGCGAAGTATCGAGGGGGATCCACTAGCCGTTCAGTATTTTAAATATGTTCAAATACAGTAGTGAATGGTGGAACAAGTCGGAGGCGCCCCAGAAAGATATTAGCAATAGCGAAGTATTGAGGGGGATCCACTAGCCGTTCAGTATTTTAAATATGTTCAAATACAGTAGTGAATGGTGGAACAAGTCGGAGGCGCCCCAGAAAGATATTAGCAATAGCGAAGTATTGAGGGGGATCCACTAGCCGTTCAGTATTTTAAATATGTTCAAATAAAGTAGTGAATGGTGGAACAAGTCGGAGGCGCCCCAGAAAGACATTTACAATAGCGAAGTATCGAGGGGGATCCACTAGCCGTTCAGTATTTTAAATATGTTCAAATACAGTAGTGAATGGTGGAACAAGTCGGAGGCGCCCCAGAAAGACATTTACAATAGCGAAGTATCGAGGGGGATCCACTAGCCGTTCAGTATTTTAAATATGTTCAAATACAGTAGTGAATGGTGGAACAAGTCGGAGGCGCCCCAGAAAGATATTAGCAATAGCGAAGTATTGAGGGGGATCCACTAGCCGTTCAGTATTTTAAATATGTTCAAATACAGTAGTGAATGGTGGAACAAGTCGGAGGCGCCCCAGAAAGATATTAGCAATAGCGAAGTATTGAGGGGGATCCACTAGCCGTTCAGTATTTTAAATATGTTCAAATACAGTAGTGAATGGTGGAACAAGTCGGAGGCGCCCCAGAAAGATATTAGCAATAGCGAAGTATCGAGGGGGATCCACTAGCCGTTCAGTATTTTAAATATGTTCAAAAATAAGTCCCAAGCGACACTGAAATTGTCATTAATTTTAGGAATATTTCCGAGATATTTTAAATTTAGTACAGAGTTTGTAAACTAGATGAAATTATCAGTTATTGAAGTTAAACTTCTTTACGCGCGTTATGCATTTTCCAGGATCGGAGTAAAAGCGACTCATGACCGTCACGAAAAACCGTGATCATTTCGCTATAGGAGCCTAGCTAATATTATATACCTAGTTAAGGTCACTCTTCAAACTCAGCTTCGCGGTCTAGAGGCAGAGCGCCCGACTCTCGTCATGAAGAACCGAGGTTCGATCCCCGCTTTAACTATTTTTTTTTCTTTTTGTGATTTTTTTAATACGAGGAAAAGTGATAAAATGTTCTCGTGCTGCGACTTTTAGATATTTTGACTAAATGATATTTTGGTCGAAATAAAGCTTACAAATCGAGCCGGTAGAGTCGCTCGGTATTTTGATTAATTATTTTTATTTTGAATCATTAAAATTACTAATCAAGGCCGATAACGCGACTAATTACCCTCGCAGACGTGCGTGATAAGATTTTTTAGTAAAAAACACAGCCGCAAATTCAGACTCCATACGGGTATGAGACTGTTAAAACACGATAAATCTTTTCCAAAACGGACAAATATACGGAAATATTTTGAAAAACGACAGATATGACTTCACACTGCCGATATATCTTCGATTCGACCCTATATAAAGCGTTAACGAGACGTTATGTGATATTATTCATTTGCCGTGTTTGAAAACGATGTATACGCGGTTCTCGTCGCGCGAGATACCTCTCCTCGCGGTCTAGAGGCAGAGCGTTCGACACTCGTTATGCAGGACCCGGGTTCGAATCCCATATTTTTATAACTTTTAATTTTTTTTTATCACATGCTACTTATAAATATGTCAAAAGACAGAAAAAAAGAGAGAATGAAATGAAAAGAGAGAGAGAAGAATACTAAAAGTTTCATTTTCCGTCGTGCGTAGGCTTGCCACACACTGTATTTTTTCTTTACCTACAACTACCGTTTTCAATACGCATTTAAAAAAATTCAAACATTTGATTCAACTTAATGATTATAAGCAACAACTTTTTGCATTTACGATTTTGAAAAATATTGATATTTAATATTATTTAAGTAAATAATAATTTACGCGAAAATTATGCCAACTGACGCACCATTTTGACAGAACACCGATATGAAGTTTGCGCATAATTCACGTTTGTTTGTAGGCACTGTAGGCACTGCCAACCTAACAATAGAAAACAAGAAACACAATCGGAAGCTAGAAACGCAAAAATCTAAATATAATTAATAATAAATGATTGTAAAATTAGCCAACAAATCTCTAATCTGATATGAACTTATATGTATAGTAAAACAAAAAAACCGAAAAACTTTAACCAGCTATTCCTTAGCACATTTGGAGTAAAAATGTTATGGGCACTTCCGGTAACTTTTTTTTATAATTAAAAACAAAAAAGCACACTCCGTCACTGTCCAGAGTAAATGGGTGAAATAAGCGACATCCCTCCTCGCTACTGTCACCTCTTTCACACATATTCTGTCTCAAGTCCCGTGACATTCCCAAGTAGTCAGTGTTGTTTTGGGAGTTCGCCTGTCATCATGTCTGATGGGAGCCGCTGCAGAAATGAAAGCAAACCATGCCAACTTAAACATTCAAAAGACTATACGATTGCATTGATAAAATTGGCAGTCATTTCGAACAAATGCTCCAGTAAAAAATATTATAACATAACCTACATGTCAGCATTTTCATTTATTATTTATTGGTAAAATTCTCACAATGTCATTCATCTACACATAATATTGATATTATCAAACATTGTGCGTGAAGGGTATTTCTACCCATTACGCTGGTCCTAATTGAATGGAGGGAAAGGCATTGCTATCCTATAATATTATATGAATAGTATACATCAATCTCTTTGTAAGGGTCCAATGTGTATGTGTAAAAAAACTATTATTCAAGTCTTTACCATCTTCTTATATTCGCGTCTTTTGTGTGAAAGTATATTTTATCAAAAATAATCTAACTCGAATCTTATATAAAATCTATAGAATGAGTAATAATCCTGGTGAGTACTATAAAAAAAACACCATTCAAATTGTTTTCAAAGATACAGCGGTTAAAAAAAATCAATTTTCTCGAATGGGACCCTTATTGACGGCATTGTTTCTCGTGTTCAACAGCAGTTATTAGCAGTTAGTTGAAACACACTAAATAATAGTAGTTAAAAATGAGACGAATGATGCCTTGCCATTTCGTTTTGATAGTAAAAGCGCGCCAATGTAGGTACGTACGTACGCGTGTTGAGTTGAGACGCGACGTTGCTTTCAAACTTTGACTAAGGATAAAACAGCGGTGACATGTGGTGAAAATATGAATAATAAAAAAACGTTACCGGACCGCAAAGTGGCAATAACATTTTTTACTCCATATTTGCTCAGGAATCGCTGGTTTAAGTTTGTCGGATACGTGCCGATACACCCTGTAATTTACTTAATTTACCTTTACCCATTTCCGCCATTATTTGGGATCGCTGGCCACGCTTAACATTATTTTTTTAAAAATAAAAAGTTTTAAGGTTAGGTAGGGTTATTATAGGTTAGGTTAATATAGGTTAGGTTAGGTTGGGTTAGGATACGATAGGTTGGGTTATTATTTCTTTTGAATCAAGTGTAAATATTTAAAGCAATAAGGAACATCATTTCGTTTTCTTTCAGAAATAAAAAAAATCACAAATGTTGGCATGAAAGGAAGAGAGATATTTAACTTTTAATAAAGTATGGTCGCTCTGGTACAATATTGGTTACCTGCATTCATAACGGCATATGATGTGTGATACCAAATGTGGTTTCTTAATAATTAACGGGCTAGTATACATTTACTTTAACTGTTTTTTTTCAATGTTTACAATAAATATGACATCACACAACCAATAGATGTGACATCACACAACCAATAGATGTGACATCACACAACCAATAGATGTGACATCACACAACCAATAGATGTGACATCACACAACCAATAGATGTGACATCACACAACCAATAGATGTGACATCACACAACCAATAAATTTGAGGTAAAGTATTTTATGTTAATTCATAAAAAAATATTATTCTTTTCAGCTTGTTTTCTTTAGGGAGTTTGTTTAAACATTTAATGGCTGAGTATGTGTAATGGTGTTGTGCCGTTGTTGTATTGACTTTAGGGATTATTTAATGTCTGAGTATGTGTAATGGTGTTGTGCCGTTGTTGTATTGACTTTAGGGATTATTTAATGGCTGAGTATGTGTAATGGTGTTGTGCCGTTGTTGTATTGACTTTAGGGATTATTTAATGGATGAGTATGTGTAATGATGTGCCGTTGTTGTATTGACTTTAGGGATTATTTAATGGCTGAGTATGTGTAATGGTGTTGTGCCGTTGTTGTATTGACTTTAGGGATTATTTAATGGATGAGTATGTGTAATGGTGTTGTGCCGTTGTTGTATTGACTTTAGGGATTATTTAATGTCTGAGTATGTGTAATGGTGTTGTGCCGTTGTTGTATTGACTTTAGGGATTATTTAATGGATGAGTATGTGTAATGGTGTTGTGCCGTTGTTGTATTGACTTTAGGGATTATTTAATGGATGAGTATGTGTAATGGTGTTGTGCCGTTGTTGTATTGACTTTAGGGATTATTTAATGTCTGAGTATGTGTAATGGTGTTGTGCCGTTGTTGTATTGACTTTAGGGATTATTTAATGGCTGAGTATGTGTAATGGTGTTGTGCCGTTGTTGTATTGACTTTAGGGATTATTTAATGGCTGAGTATGTGTAATGGTGTTGTGCCGTTGTTGTATTGACTTTAGGGATTATTTAATGGATGAGTATGTGTAATGGTGTTGTGCCGTTGTTGTATTGACTTTAGGGATTATTTAATGGATGAGTATGTGTAATGGTGTTGTGCCGTTGTTGTATTGACTTTAGGGATTATTTAATGTCTGAGTATGTGTAATGGTGTTGTGCCGTTGTTGTATTGACTTTAGGGATTATTTAATGGCTGAGTATGTGTAATGGTGTTGTGCCGTTGTTGTATTGACTTTAGGGATTATTTAATGGATGAGTATGTGTAATGGTGTTGTGCCGTTGTTGTATTGACTTTAGGGATTATTTAATGGATGAGTATGTGTAATGGTGTTGTGCCGTTGTTGTATTGACTTTAGGGATTATTTAATGGCTGAGTATGTGTAATGGTGTTGTGCCGTTGTTGTATTGACTTTAGGGATTATTTAATGGATGAGTATGTGTAATGGTGTTGTGCCGTTGTTGTATTGACTTTAGGGATTATTTAATGGATGAGTATGTGTAATGGTGTTGTGCCGTTGTTGTATTGACTTTAGGGATTATTTAATGTCTGAGTATGTGTAATGGTGTTGTGCCGTTGTTGTATTGACTTTAGGGATTATTTAATGGCTGAGTATGTGTAATGGTGTTGTGCCGTTGTTGTATTGACTTTAGGGATTATTTAATGGATGAGTATGTGTAATGGTGTTGTGCCGTTGTTGTATTGACTTTAGAGATTATTATTTGTCCCGTGGTTTTCGGTCTGGTGCTCAATATAATCTTCTACTATTTGTAAAAGTATATTACTCACATATTTCTGGACCTCCGAGGGGCTAGTTTTAGTGAGGGGCTCCATCGAATAGTGCGACTTATGATCCTCCGGCCTTGGTCCACACAAGTCACCCCTGCTCCAGGTGGACCCGTTCCGCTGGCATGGGTGCAGAGTCTCCGCCAGACCCACGCAGTCTGCAAGCAACGAGAAAACATTATTTGTAATAATAATAATAATATTTTAAACGACTTACCTAATCCAATGGCAATTTTCTTTGTTCGATTAATTATTTTTTTATTATTAAATGGTGTTAAGTTGATGCGGTGATGATTAGCTAATTGCCGAAGACACGCATCATGCCTCCATATCTACACAAGTACCATTCTATTCATCCCTCTAACTGCTGATCATGTAAACTTAGCATTATTTAATTTTACATAAAATTAAACAAAATTATGTACGAGAAAGGGTCAACTTGCCTACCATGGCACAACTTGCCTACCATGGCACAACTTGCCTACCATGGCACAACTTGCCTACCATGGCTCAACTTGCCTATCATGAGACAACTTACACTCGGGATGGGCAAATGGAGTACGTATGTATCTGTGTGTGTCTTCCAGAGCGAATTCCTGGAACCACTGACCCCACTGTTGCTGGGGCAGCGGTACCTTAAATTGTTGCATTTGTAACTTCTTCTTCTTTATAAGCTTCCAGCCTCCAGCGTCCAGCTTTGCAAATAGTCGCCCCTCAAATATAATCAGATTTTTCGATTTATGGCGGATCTTTTACGTATGGAGCCTGAATTTCTCGTCAAATCGCCAGCCCATCTCATCTGCGAGCGACCTCTGCTTCTCTTTCATAACCACGGACGCCACTCGATGAAACTGAGATTCCAGCAGTCATCTGTCACATGCCCAGCATAGCTTCACTAGAGGAGGGAGATGGTGATGATAATGTTGGCCAGCTTGGACTTGCTTTTGTGACACGATACATAATAATATGATGGAGGCAATAAGTCATCTCAAGTGTGTGCATTATTATTAGAGCCAGAATGAATACAGAGCAATGCAACTTACAGTCGTTGGCCTTTGAACCAGTCTTCCGCTGGCTGACAGTAGAACGGGGCAGAGGCGGGCAGGTCTCCACTAACTTCACAGACTCCACAGACTCCACACAGCAGATCTTTGGACTAGAGGGCGAGCAGAGCTGAGAAAAGGGACACTTGTATTATAACGTACACAGTCGGTTTATCAGGACAGACGGTTATTTGCGCCAAAACTCAACAGTAGAACAAAAAACAAATTAAAATACTAATAATACTTTTACTACACTTTGTGGCGTTATTTTAAATTATTGACAAATAAATAAAAGTTTTATCAAAATATTAAAGCAATGGTTTCTTCGTAAGGATAAAGGTAAGATAAGAGGGCGTGGCTTTCAAGTTGAACGGTTGTTCAACGCCCAAGCATCCAACCAGCGAACCGCCAACCAAGTTGGATCGCCTGCAGCGTATTGAGCGGTTGGACCAACTCCGTCTGCCTGGGGAACCGTCGTGCTTTGTTGTTTGTGACCGAACATTTAAAGATTCCTGAAGACTTGGTTGTGGGATACTACAAGCAAGATGTTCTAAGAGCTAAGCTTTTGGGATCCTTGTGGAGCACTTCAAATGTATTGAAAAGGATGCAACCATTGAAAAAGCTAATTTATTGTTATTTTAGTAGCATCACGTGAATGATTATTTTTTCATTCCATGAGCCATTTTTATATCTATGAAGGTGATCTATATTTAAAAAAAATATACCAAGACGTATCCAAAAGAATGTTTTCGTAAGGCAATAGTGTTAATTCACAATTCACATGTGGCTATTTAATTACTAATGTATTAACATTATTTAAAACTTTTAAAGGATCGCATAAAGGTTCGTCTTGCATGAACCTCTTCACGATTAGGTGGCATAGCACTGTCTTGCATGAACCTCTTCAATAAAATAGTAGAAAGAAATGGTTTGTTGTTTACCCTGTAGGTTTGTTGTTTACCCTGTAGGTTTGTTATTTACCCTCTAGGTTTGTTGTTTGTCCTCTAGGTGTGTTGTTTACCCTGTAGGTTTGTTGTTTACCCTCTAGGTTTGTTGTTTGTCCTCTAGGTGTGTTGTTTACCCCGTAGGTTTGTTGTTTACCCTGTAGGTTTGTTGTTTATCTTTTAGGTGTGTTTTTTATCCTGTAGGTTTGTTGTTTACCCTGTATGTTTGTTATTCACCCTCTAGGTTTGTTGTTTGTCCTCTAGGTGTGTTGTTTACCCTGTAGGTTTGTTGTTTACCCTGTAGGTTTCTTGTTTACAATCTAGGTGTGTTGTTTACCCTGTGAGTTTGTTGTTTACCCTGTAGGTTTGTTGTTTACCCTGTAGGTTTGTTGTTTACCCTGTAGGCTAGCAACTTTCAAAAGGGGCTCCCACTCGCCCCGTCACGGCTTAAGACGGCCTTATTAATAACCACGAGTAACGCCGGATACACGTCACTTGTGTGTAAATATGTCTTGTTTATTCTTTCTAGTTCCTTATGCCTGCCCTGTGGTTGTAAGTTTGGGTTATTTTAATAATTTCCTAACCTTCAAACAAAAAGTTTTTCTTACAGTCAGTAATTAAGTTGAAACCATGTGCTATCTATAATTTTTTGGGTAATAAGCGTGAAGCGGAAGTCGACAAGTTTATCGATGAGAGAGAGCAAACCTGCAAGAATAACACTGCAAATGTACTGAGAGAAATGAACGAGTGTTACTACTTACTTCAAGAATAATTGTTGTCATGTATATTTTGTTCAGACCCAACGACCTACTCATGTACTCAGAAATCGTGTTGACAAAATTATTTGCTCGGTATATCAGTAAATCGACCTGGTTATAACAGTCAACTATTATATGAAGATAAGCCTGTACTAAAATATTGTTTTGTAATTGTTCATTATAGCCGTGAACTCGCTATAGCCGTGAACTTGCTAAAGCCGTGAACTCGCTATAGCCGTGAACTCGCTATAGCCTTGAACTCGCTATAGCCGTGAACTCGCTATAGCCGTGATTGTTATTATCAAGTTCGACAGTATTTAAAATTTCTCTGTAGATACATTTTTTGTTCACAAGTACAGCTCAAATTTTGGACATTTATGAAAGCCAAAAGGAACCGATTCCAAAAATAGCCGATCTCTTGGAAAAATAATATCGGGAGATCTAGTGGCAGTCACCGGGTGAAAAGCCGTGACAGAAATATCAGCGTACATGAAATAATATCGGGAGATCCAGTGGCAGTCACCGGGTGAAAAGCCGTGACAGGAATATCAGCGTACATGAAATAATATCGGGAGATCGTGGCAGTCACCGGGTGAAAAGCCGTGATAGGAATATCAGCGTACATGTACATGAAATAATATCGGGAGATCGTGGCAGTCACCGGATGAAAAGCCGTGACAGTAATATCAGCGTACATGAAATAATATCGGGAGATCGTGGCAGTCACCGGGTGAAAAGCCGTGACAGGAATATCAGCGTACATGAAATAATATCGGGAGATCCAGTGGCAGTCACCGGGTGAAAAGCCGTGACAGTAATATCAGCGTACATGAAATAATATCGGGAGATCGTGGCAGTCACCGAATGAAAAGCCGTGACAGTAATATCAGCGTACATGAAATAATATCGGGAGATCGTGGCAGTCACCGGATGAAAAGCCGTGACAGTAATATCAGCGTACATGAAATAATATCGGGAGATCGTGGCAGTCACCGGATGAAAAGCCGTGACAGTAATATCAGCGTACATGAAATAATATCGGGAGATCGTGGCAGTCACCGGATGAAAAGCCGTGACAGTAATATCAGCGTACATGAAATAATATCGGGAGATCCAGTGGCAGTCACCGGGTGAAAAGCCGTGACAGTAATATCAGCGTACATGAAATAATATCGGGAGATCGTGGCAGTCACCGGATGAAAAGCCGTGACAGTAATATCAGCGTACATGAAATAATATCGGGAGATCGTGGCAGTCACCGGATGAAAAGCCGTGACAGTAATATCAGCGTACATGAAATAATATCGGGAGATCGTGGCAGTCACCGGGTGAAAAGCCGTGACAGGAATATCAGCGTACATGAAATAATATCGAGAGATCCAGTGGCAGTCACCGGGTGAAAAGCCGTGACAGGAATATCAGCGTTTTTGGCGCTATTATACTTACCTTTATAGCAGCCAATTAATGTGTATAGTGTAGGTTGTGATAAAGTAAAAAGATGTAGTTGATAATTTAAGTTTAATGAAAACACGTTACACTATAACACGAAATTAATATCAGAAGGATTTAGTAGGAATCAAGAAATGTCGACTGCCAAGGTAGACCGGAGAAACAGGAATGTTGGTCGGTAACGAATTAGTAGCGAGCTCTGCTATTCGGGTTGCCATTCCCAAATCAGTGTTTCTGTATGCAAAAATATCATTTAGGTTGGTTGACAGTTCTTGACTCCACACGTTCAAGAAGTTTTTTCTATTCAAATTTTATCTCCTAGATTTTGGTATTCTTCGGTTAATTCTGAAAAAGAGTTGAAGTCCCGAGACGCAAGAAGGTTGATATACGTAGGTAATAATGCCCTCATACATAATTGTAATAGTTCAGAGGTAGGTAATTTAGAATCAAGCATGTTGTTATGCTTCTGCATTCTCAACGTAAATTCGAAAGCAGACATACCGGCAGGTTGTTTCATAGAAAAAAGTTGTGACTTTAATTCTATCTGTCTATTATTTGTTTCGAATTGTTTTAGTACTCAATTACTGTCAAACTTGTTGTGAAATCAGATATGAGCGCATCAGCAGAATGCTGCCTGCTCATTACATAATAATAATAAGTAATGTAGATAATTCAATCCAAGTTAACTCGGGAGTATAAATGGACCTAAACCATAATAAGGCCAAACCCTCTAAAATATCAGGAAAACATCTTACTAAATCAACATGACTGACATTCCTAGTTCTGCATTTTTTTTTAAATTTCCATCAAATTTAATCTTCCGATCATTAATAGTACTTGAGGATGAAGATGAGGAAGGATGTGATTCGTTATAAATAACTTTTGTATATTTTATGTAATTTGTCCCAAATTCGCTGTCATTGTCTGGGTTAACATTCCCCTCGTGATGCTCTATAACTTGTGAAATCTTAATGTTTTTGCTATGCCTTCTGGCTTGAGTCCGCATTTCATCCAATGTACTGTCCGGTGTTATATTCCTGGATAGAAGGTCCGAAGACAATTCACCCTTCGATTTACCATTGATGTTGTCTATTACGGTCGACATTTTGTAATGTTTACTTATTAAACCCCAAGTATTGAATATACAATGATAATAAATTAGCGAATTACGAAAGCTATGAATATATTGCCCTCCCGCGGGGCAATTATTTAATAGATGCACTTATAAGCACTGTATAGTATTGATTGCATAACAAAATTTTAGAAACTTTCAAAGTGTAATATTATTATGACAGTTGTCAAAATCACGATGTTTGTTTACGCTTGACATTCCCGCCTGTCAAGTTGACACATAGTATTCGTGTTGCCCGTAAACTGAAATAAAATTGCCCGTAAAATAAAAATAATGCGTACAACCGTTATTAATATGTTGGTTGCACTGATGGCACTCGCACTGTTTACATGTTTGCACCTAATGACATTTATAGGGAGAACATTTATAGGTCCTAACTCATTTTCTAACACGATCGAATTGATAACTTGACAATATCGAATCTATTAGCTCAACTTCCTACAATTGTATACCGATATTCCTAGCACGGTTGCGCTATCGATAGCCAAACCGATATTGACACGAAATAAATAAGAAATAGCAACACTAGCGGACCTGTTCATGAATTGGCATTACTAATCTGAGAATTAATTGAGGTCTTTAGTCATAACTGACAACTTTCGTTTCTCCAATCAGGAACGGAATCAATTGATCGTGTCTTAGATGAATCAATTAAGGATTGTGTATACTTTCAATTCTAAGGGTGCGTATAAGTACGGCGAAGTTTGCGCAAGCCGAAACACGAATTACGCCGCATTTTCGATAGCTTCGTTTATTTCCCGTAATTCGTGGATCGGCTGCTTATAAGCTGCCTGAGAGCTTCGGTAGTTCACCTCCATTGATTAATAAGTCAGTTATTTTGCGTAAAGAACGAAATTATACAATATTTTTTGTATAATGACAGGTTATCTGACACCTTGGAGGCCAGCTGGAATCAGTGCCAACGCAAATATCACTAACTGACCACAGACGACGGAATTTGTCAATATCGTATTGATATCGGGTTTTATCAGCCATCCTCGTATTATATTCCCGGGTAATACATATTATTATACCTGCGGTAGAATTCCATTTGCTGCCTGTTCTTTGGCTCTCGGGCAGTCAGAGTAAATCTTGCAAACACCGACGGACTCCTTTAGTCTGCAACCTTCTGCAAGAACCAAAACATACAACTGTTATTCAGGGATAGGGAAATAATTGAATTATCACTCCAAACTCAACAACCGATTAGTGAAAATCTTCAATCATAGTGTTAACACAAATCATGACAACCAAAGGGAAATGGAAGCCGTAATTATCCGGAATTGTAACCACTCAACCACGGAGGCCGTCAAACAGCGACGGCAGCTTCATTTGTCTGCTCACCAGAAGAAGATGCAATGTGACAACTAAGGCAACTAGTCACTTTACTTTATATGAGATAATATTATAGGGAGGTACAGATGTTTCCAAGTTGCTACGCTAGCTTGAGCCATGTTGTGGCAACAAGTCACTTTACTTTACATTAGATAATATTAATTAAACCAACTTAATTTGTGTTACATATGTATAGTATACAATTTTATATTACAAAATGATTTTAGACGTTAACAATAAAAATAAAACTTTAAACAGTTGAAAATCACATAAATAAAATAAATAAATAATGGAATTGAAGGCACACCAACCGAAAAAAAAACCTTTATTTTTATCTGTTTCTCCAATGCATCTGTACAAATGAGATCCTATCAAAACTGTGGTTCCAACAATTTAAAAAAATTTTCATAAAAAATATTGACATATTTCAATGAGAATTGGAAATTATTCCGTTTCTTTAGATATTTATAAAATTCACCTACTTGACTACCCATATTGTACTTTCCGAGGCCACAGAAGTGGGAATTTATATCTCATGTATTTTGCTTGTCCCTCTCTAAATAAATATTCTCTTTTCTACTTTTTTAAATCTTATGTGTGGATTCTATGTTAATTCCAAATCAACAATGTACCAAGAAGGAGTTAGCCCAACACGGCATAAAAACTTAAAATCATAAATGTGCCATGACTTTCTATTTAGAGCCGCCTCCCAAAGTCTTCCAACGCTGTAACTTGTTAAATGTTATAATAAGAAGGTCGCGATCTAATAATGGGTTAGTTGTGTGAAGTTAGATTTACCTTGCGGTTGAAGGTCCTCCATATTACTGGACAGCCATACACGGTGCTTAAATACACTGGTATAAAGGGCGAGCACGTTAATCCGGCAAGCATTATCCAGATTGTAAGAAGTCGGCGCATTGCTCAAAACTGCACCCAGGTACCAGCGCGGGGGATCTTCAGGTGTGTTCTGCAGCGGGAACACCAGTCCGCCCCCGCTGTCTCCCGGGCACGTGGCTGATCCTGGAATGGAATTACATTGTGATCAAAGTGTAGGTCAGACAGGGATTCTTGAGATCGTAAGAAGTCGTCTCAGAACTGTACCCAGGTACCAGCGCGGGGGATCTTCAGGTGTTTTCTGCAGCGGGAACACCAGTCCGCCCCCGCTGTCTCCCGGGCACGTGGCTGATCCTGGAATGGAATTACATGGTGATCAAAGTGTAGGTCAGACAGGGATTCTTGAGATCGTAAGAAGTCGTCTCAGAACTGTACCCAGGTACCAGCGCGGGGGATCTTCAGGTGTGTTCTGCAGCGGGAACACCAGTCCGCCCCCGCTGTCTCCCGGGCACGTGGCTGATCCTGGAATGGAATTACATGGTGATCAAAGTGTAGGTCAGACAGGGATTCTTGAGATCGTAAGAAGTCGTCTCAGAACTGTACCCAGGTACCAGCGCGGGGGATCTTCAGGTGTGTTCTGCAGTAGTAACACCAGCTCGCACCGGCTGATCCTGGAATTGTATTCAGTAATAAAGTATCGGTTAGACAGGGATTATAGATGTTACTGAAGCGCGTTACTTACCGTTAGTGAGTCCCGCACATATCTTGTCTGTCGTGATGTATCTAGAATATGAGAAGGATGTGTTGGTAAGCTGCTTCGTGCACTCTAGATCCCCCACCACAGGGACCTTCAGGAAGTTGAGGCTGTCGGACAACTGACCCGTTTCCGTCAGCCCCCAGCCCGCCACCTGCAGGGACAATTACTATCATTCACTTCTTTCGTTCTTAAATAATGGGTAAACAGGTTAATTAATTACGTGCAATAATATTTAAAAATACATAATATTAAGGAATTCTGCAATGGACTATCATTGGACCAATTGTATTGGTAATTTACGTACCTACATAAAGAAATATATGACATCCAGAATGCGAAAAAGGTTAACTTTTACAGTGTGTCAAATACCTTTTTATGTTAGTTTAAAAGTTAAATAAATACAAAATCATCTTTGTGTTGAACGTATTTTAAGTAAAATGCTGAAAACCATTCACTTGTTCTGAATGCGATAATAATTAAAGCTGGTGGACATTAAAATCAGTCCTCTCTTCAGAATGCATAGTTCTAGTTATGCGAAAATTCCAGTTGTAGATTTATTACCTTCCCCACACTGCCTGGGCTAGTCTGCGTATTGTGCAGTTCTCTGTCTACCAGATTCAAGCAGACTGCACGCACTACGCTGGAGAAGGTGAAACCCTTCTGGAGATGCACGAGGGCGATGTCATCCTGAAGGTTTCGGCCATATCCTCCGTACCGCTCCGCCAAACGAACAACAAGCACCTAAAAAAATTGATATGTTTTTATATTGATAATGGATAAAAAAAAATCATTGTGAAACACAAATCAATTTTGAACAGAAACTGGCTGAAACGCTGTTTAAATTCTGTTGAATATTGAGTGACGCACAATATTTAATAGTATTTAGAATAATTGAAAAATTGAAAATGATCTACTTCTCCCTGGTGCAATCTGCAATCACTTATGACATAATAGGATGGGGTGGTGCACTTGATACATTTATTAAGCCTCTACAAATAATTCAAAAACACATAATTAAAGTCATATATTACAAAAATAAAACATTCTCGAACGACCTATTATACAAGGAATCTAAATTATTTAACATTCGTAAATTATTTATATTACAAACTATGAAATATTTTTTTAAAAACAAAAATAATTTAAAAATAAATGAAAACAGAATGAGCAAAAGAACAAATAATATATTTTACACCCCCCAAACCAATACTAAATTAATGCAGACACAAAGCAGTTTCATTGTCCTCGTACATTTAACCTTCTACCACTACAAACTCAAATGATAAATAAAAAGATAGAATATATTAAAGAGGTAAAATTATGGCTGATTGACGCAGATATTGAAACGCTTTTATATAAATTTATTGATCCTTTCTACAACTCACTTGCTGAAAATTTATAAACTATTGTACATAATGTTTTCTCTTTACTTTTTATAATAACTATAAACAAAGAAAAACTTTTTCTACTAATGTAAATTATACTTTAGGTACTTGAAATATAGTATCGTTTTATATTACCCACACTCAGGCAGTGCCTTAGTGGGTTTTAATTTCTTGTGTATACTATTTGGTATTATATATTATGTTATTATATACTATCTATTAATATGTATAATATGTGTAAAGAAATGAAAATAAATAAAGTAAAAAAAAAAAACAAAAAAAAAAAAAAGTAAGTAGATTCACATATCTCTGTTCATCAATTTCAACATCTAAATTAAAATTAGTTGCTTCCACTAAAACCATGAATATGTCCAAGCTGGTTGAATAAAAAAATAACGTTCAAATCACTCAAAATTTTTTTCAATCATAAAAGGTGTTAATTTCGTTAAATCATCAAAATTCTCTATGTCCCATCGGTTCTATGGGATGAGAGTTAAGTTTCGTATTGAATTTCAAAATGCTTCTGAGGTATTTTTAATATATGTAGAATACTTTATACTTTATAGTTCTATTGCAAACTGTTTACTCATTTCTCAAATTGTTTCTCGGATCTCAATTAATTGATAATGGCGGACAACCTCCAGCTCCAACAAGCGTCCAGATTTATTTCTCACTTTTGAAGTTGTAAAAACAAATACTTTTTTAGAAACCAGATAACATTGTCTTTCAGATATTTGCGTGTGAAATAAACATTGATCTTTCTTAATAATAACATTTTAATATCAAACATTAAAATGTTGATAAAAAACAAACAGATTTGTTTTTATTGGAATTTAATTTTGAAAGAATTCCATATTAAGGCGATGCCATACGTAGTAATGCAAAATCATGTGTTTTTGGTTTGAAAATTTGGTCGCCTAGAACTGTTTCAGATGCTTTAATTAAATACTGCGAGTAGAATACATCTTGACCTTTGAAATAATCGGGTATTTTTTTATATAAGTCTATTTATAAGCCCAGAAAAAAACAATGTATAGGCATATGAAAACTGTTTTAAAGTTCAAAATCTCCTACTTACGAACCTATTTTCGGTTACGATTTTATTGTATAATGTGGAAAATGAAGTTATTTATAAAAAGATTGGAAATAAATTAAATATTTATGACTGAACATCCACAAAACAAAACACAGGGCACTTTTTGGCCATGTTTTTTTCTTGCATAAATCAAAACAGGCGGATGGTGTTAAACGGGAATTTAAACCTTATCGCCATCTACGTAAGGGTTTTTATTGATAGGGGCTCAATTTAAAATATTACACGAGGTAGTGCATCGCCTTAAGAAAACACATTCCTTTTGTGTAGGGACTTTTAAGATTTAATCTTTTCTTTAATGTTATTTTATCTTTAACCTAGATTTAATTTTACTATAACTAAGAAGAATATTAATTTCTCTTTTACGACGACTAACAAAAAATAACAAATACTTTTTAAATGCCTGTTCAGATCTGATCTACAGAGGCTCTATGGAATATGATGCTTGTGGCTAGTAATGTCCTTCAGAGGCTCTATAGAATATGATGCTTGTGGCTAGTAATGTCCTTGAGAGGGTCTATGGAATATGATGCTTGTGGCTAGTAATGTCCTTCAGAGGCTCTATGGAATATGATGCTTGTGGCTAGTAATGTCCTTCAGAGGCTTGCAGGGTTAAACTGATTCTTCATAAATAAGGAAAAAAAACATTTGTTATTTATGAAAGTGTGTGTTTTAGTAACCAACCCTCTTTTGCTGTTTGCCTGGCCTTCGTACAGTCCATGAAGAAGAGAGACTCCCTGCAACCACCCGATAATTACTCACATTAACCCGATGGTTATAAGTTTCATAAGAAAAGCAGTGAGCAGCTGAAAACCAAAAAGAATAAACAAGCTTTTAAGGTTCCTACATTTTCATTTATTTATGTGACACAAATTTGTGGGGAACCCAAAATAATCTCTGTTTTAGAGGATTTAATATTTAGAATGAACTACCCACAGATGTTAAAGAAGCTAAAAGCCTTGCTGCTTTTCGTAGGTTATCCTTAAATACTGTAAAGAGTAAGTTTTAGATGAAGGGTAAAGTGTACTTAATGTCATAGAAATAAGTTATTAAAAGGTTGATACTAAATATAAAAATGTAATTTTTTTATAATTAATTAAAAAAACATGTCTATACCGTATATAACATATGTATTAATAGCTCAGAAGGAAGGACTACACAATTGTTCCGCCTGCCAAGACAACTATATTGGATCAGTTTGTGGGATAATTCAGAGAGCTCTGGCAGACCATTCGCTAATCTGTTCCTGATGAGTTTCCAAGACTGACTACCAACTAGGGTTGCCAGCTCCCGTTTTATGAATTAGAGGATTTGATACGATTAAATAAAGGACATAGGATGAAAATAAAGGACATCAATATATTTTTTTAATAAAATGCTGTTATGGTATCAGTAGTTACATTTTTTATATTTCTATTTTTGAGACCGATAATTCGTGGTGGAATTCCATTATAATATATTATAATAAAACAAATAAAAAACTTTATTCCACTTAATTTTATTTTGACCGTAACCGGTTTCAGCTCGTCAAAGCCATCTTCAGACTGGTACACAAAATTCTTAGTCTACGGTTTATATACACAACATATGGGGGAGAGGGGAGAGGGGTAGTTAAAACCCTATAAACTACCCCTCTCCCCTCTCCCCCATATGTTGTGTATATAAACCGTAGACTAAGAATTTTGTGTACCAGTCTGAAGATGGCTTTGACGAGCTGAAACCGGTTACGGTCAAAATAAAATTAAGTGGAATAAAGTTTTTTATTTGTTTTATTATAATATAGTAGTTACATTTATTAATAAAAAACAATATGCACAATGTTAATCGAAGCCAAGTAAGTAGTGCGACCTTAATTAGTCATTTTGCATTTAAAGTAATAAATAAAGTTAAAACTTGGTATTACTTTTGGCTGCTCTAAGAGCTTCTTCGTTTTCTATAATGAAATTGTTTGCATTTCATGTTGAAGTTCGACTTTATTTGTAGTTCTGCTTTTACAGTATCAATATTTATCTTATTTCGGTTTTTGGTCCACGTATCGTACACAAGGAAAAAATCCTTTCGGCTTGGGCATTAGAAACGGGGATGAAAAATACGTATTGTATTATTTTTAGCAGATTCTTGTTTTCATCCGTAGATTTGAGAATCTGAATCCAAATTTCAAGAACATTTTCACACTTCTTATCGTCTATAATTTTCGTCCTCTTCATACAATGCATCAAGGTTAATATTAGGTATCTGTAGTTTTGATACCATGATGACAAAGTATTGTCCTCTATTGAAGATTTTAAATCAGAGGACAAGATCAATTTTTGGGTCTGAAATAGAGGACGTCCTTTAAAATAAAGGACGTCTGGCAACCCTACTGCCAACGCTACTGTCGGTAACTATTGTTTCTATGTTGAAATTTCTTTTTAAATCTATGGTTAGTTTACCTCTTAGAAGAGAGATTCAATAGGAAAATCCCCTTTATAATTTCTACCACCCACAGGTGATCTTTACAGCTGCCTGCAACGATTCGTAACTTGTACAATCATTTGTTAAACTAGGCATCATGTAAATATATATTTAAAAATAAAATAGATTGTCTAAAAACTCACCGCTGATCACTAGCCTGCTCCGCACTAGAGTGCCACCACATATCTGGATGAAGTTTTCTCCTATCTTTTGGAATATGGCCACCTGCCAAGGAAACTCATTTGCTCTCACCCTCTGTCCCCCCCTTATCATTGCAGTCGCGTGTGTATCCTCCAACCCGCAATCTGGAAACATAAATACGTCATCTTCAATCATAGCCTTTCACGTAGGACGCGCGCACCGATACTAGTACATCGACATCTTCACTACAGTATCACAATCCAATGCACATTGCGATAAACACAAACCATTATCTGTTGACTGGATAAAATCAGCAGTAGGTATGGTCATTAGGCAAGACAAAAGACCAGTAGCAAATACTTAGATTAGATATGCACGAATTAAAAAAGTATTATTTGCAATAGTATGTGGATGTCATAAATTTAATTAATATTTATATTCTCAAACCGATCATAAACCATTTACATTATTTAAAAATTCGTTATATGACATACCCAGCCAGATTACATGGTCTCACATTCCCTTCAAGATGTGCCCAGGAGATTGGTGAAGTCATCAATTCGGCGATGGATGGCTTCATACAATCGACTACTAAAGAAACTGGTGTGGGCTCAAAGCCGTGGTTCAGTCGACAATGCTCCGAAGCAGTTCGACGAAAAAACGCGGCTTACCGAGCCTACAACACATCTCGAACGCCCGAAAGCAGATCAGCATACAACAAATCGGCAAAGGAATGCAAGAGAATCATCAATAGGTCAAAATTCGAACACGACCTGCAGATCAGCAAAAAGCTGGCTGCCTGCCCGCATGGCAGCAGAGCATTCTGGTCGCTTGCGGGCTCAATAGGTCGAAATTTTTGCAAACCCAGTTTGCCACCTCTTACCAGACCTGACGGCTCACTAGCAAACACCGCCACCGAAAAGGCAAACCTTTTAGGGAAAATGTTTGCGGAAAACTCGACCCTCGACGACGGGGGTGCTGTTCCGCCGTTGGTTCCTCACTGCGGCTTCTATATGAAAAAGCTGAGGATCCGGCATCGGGATGTACTCCACGTCATACGGGGGCTCGATGTTAACAAAGCTAGTGGACCTGATGGAATACCTGCCCTGGTATTGCAGAGGTGTGCTGCGGAAATAGTTCCAGTTTTGACAAAGCTCTTCAAAATGTCCCTGAAGTGTGGCACTGTGCCCTCTGGTTGGAAAAAAGCGGTAATTCACCCTATCCCCAAGAAAGGTGACCGCTCCAACCCGGCCAACTACCGCCCCATAGCGATCACATCAGTTCTGTCCAAAGTGATGGAACGTGTGATCAACGACAAACTGCTCACATACCTCGAGAAGAACAAAATTATCAACGACCGTCAATACGGATTCCGGCGGAACCGCTCGTGCGGTGATCTTCTCGCGTATGTGACGCATGTTTGGGGGCGGTGCCTGGAACGTCACGGTGAGACCCAAACGGTCGCACTAGACATATCCAAGGCCTTTGACCGGGTCTGGCACCGAGGACTTGTCAACAAATTGCATTCTTACGGACTTCCCGCATCCCTGTGTACGTGGATTGCTGACTTTTTAAGGGATAGGTCGATTCAGGCGGTTGCTGACGGTTTCACCTCTTCCTCGCACTCCATAAATGCTGGCTTCCCACAGGGATCGGTTCTGTCTCCGACTTTGTTTTTGTTGCACATCAATGACCTTTTGACATGTGCACCGATTCATTGTTACGCGGATGACAGTACAGTTCATGATAGCTTTTTGTTTGACAAGCCCCCAAAGGGCACACAAACTCCAACGGCTCGGAGGGCTTTGAAGCAGAGAATGGACGGTTATCTCGAGAGTATTTCCTCCTGGGGTAAAAATAATCTCGTCGAATTTAATGTTTCAAAGACCCAATCCTGTCTGATTACGTCTAAAAGGGATCCAAATGATAATCTAGTCTCCTTCAACGGAAGCAATCTTCCGAACAGGCCTTCCATTGATATGCTTGGTGTAACTATAAGTGACCAGCTCAGGTACGGGGGCTCCATCGAAGCTAGAGTAAAGTTGGCCTCTCAGAAGCTGGGCGTACTGTACAGGGCCCGCAGATACTTTAATAGTACACAACTGCTCACCCTGTACAAATCGCAAGTGCGCCCTACTGTCGAATTTGGCAGCCATCTCTGGTCTGGAGCCCCAAAATACCTGAAAAAAACCCTTGACTCTGTGCAGAAACGGGCGGTCCGTTTGATAGATTCCACAATCTTAACAAACGGACTGCAATCTTTAGAGCACAGGCGTCAGGTAGGTATGCTGTCCTTGTTCTATCGGTATTACAATGGAAGATGCTCTGAGGAATTAGCGTCATTGATCCCTTCGGCACCGGTGCGTAGTCGGGATACACGCCAAACGCGCGCCCAACATTTGTACACAGTTGACACTTGTCACATGAGAACGGGTCGCTTCTACGATTCGTTCTTAAGTTCAACAGCTCGGCTGTGGAACGAACTGTCGGCCTCTGTGTTTCCTCCCTCCTACAACATGGGACTCTTCAAGACCCATGTTCACTCCTTCCTCTCCACAAAAAGACCCTCCACACAGCATCCCCAAAGATGACATAGGCCCTGAGGGAAATTATTTTCTTCAGGGCCTCCTGTGTGGAGTAAATATATAAAAAAAAAAAAAAAAAAAGACAATAATATCTATAGATCGCAGAATGCAGACACACTGTCAAGGTAAGCACTGTCAACGTTAACTTTTGAAAACGATATTAATTTACATGTAAACACTAGAATCATCCTTATGGCAGTAACACCACACTAATTAGAAGAAATTAAAAAAAATAACTATGGACGACTCAGCTAAATTTAAAAATTACTGTATTACAGGTTGGTCTATATCTAAAAATCAAATAAATTCTTTAGATAAACAGTACTGGAACATGGAATCAGATATAAATGTGTGCAAAGATTTAATTTTTAACGATCAAATTAAATGTCAGTATTTATTTGGGTACATAATGATTTTAGAAACGTAAAACGCAATGAACTGGTGTTAATTTTGTTAAAATATGATGTAAATATAACAATTTCGTGATATATTTATATAAAATAACATACCGGGTGGTCCTTTGAGAGATTTTATTTTTAATTTGGTCATGAATTGGATGAACAGCATTTTTCGTGAATGGAAATCGTGATTTGAAATTAATACCGCCCAATACTTCCAAAACATTAACGCGAGCTCTTAGAAGTCGCGGTGTTCTCGTTCCTGCCGCCCTCTCGTGTGCTTCTGCATCTTCAATTGCTTCAATTATTTCAAAATCCTCAATAAACACTGAACTCGGAAACAAATTGGACCGCTTCACAGGCTAATAGTGTTTATACTGATTGCCTTTTCTAATGCATAGACGCAATGTAGGCATGCTGTGTCTGTTCTACAGGTATTTCAATGGAGCCTGCTCCAATGAACTAGCAGCATTGATTCCTGATGCACCGGTGCACGTGCGCGAAACTCGACGGACACGAACTGAACACCCGTTCACGGTTGACGTTGGCTTCATGAGAACGAGCCGTTTTTACGACTCGTTTTTGTGTAAGTCGGCTAGTATGTGGAACGAGCTACCGGCATCTGTTTTTCCTCCCTCCTATAATCCGAGCCTCTTCAAGGCCCGCATTAACAAATCCCTTACCACAGCCCCTACCTTACTCCGCCTCACAACGCCGCCCAACCGGGTGGTGACATAGTTCCCCTGTCTGTGCACTCCAAAGGCAGGGACACTCTTGTGAGGTGTCACATAAAAAAAAAAATTAAAAAAAATACGGTAGAAAGTGAGTACCTCAAGTACCCTATAAGGCTGGGTTTACAGTTGTAAGTAAAATTTAGGACTTTCGCAAATTTTTGATAAGTTACTCACAGGAGTGCTTACATATGCATCCAACTTATCGTAAATAATGCTCACGGAAGTTGTTTACAAGTTTAATTTACGAACTTCTCACAGAAACCGCTACACCAGTAATTCTATGTTTGGTAAGATGGCTTCCTGACAACAACGCGTTGCCGCCGACTTTGACAACTGTCAGTTAGTAATATTCAGAGATGTGCAAAATGGGTACCCAAAACCATTAGAAATGCAAAATGGAAATGGGTCAAAACATTTCCATTTGAAAATGCAAAATGGTTTTTAGAAATGCATTTCAAATGCAAAATGCAAAATACCTATTTTCAAAATGAATTGAAAATGCAAAATGGTTTCTCAGGTCAAACAATCAAAATGAATAGAATTTTTAAACAATTTTGTCATTTAAAAATGGACATCAATGTAGAACAAACATATTACATGATGGTAAATCCAAAAATACCACGACTACAGATTATGAAACCACAAAAGATTTGCGCGGGACTAATGTTGCCAAAGTAAAAACATAGAAACTGCTATCTAACATTTAATATTACAGCGTCATGGCCCTATGTTCAGTATTTGAATCAGTATTTTTTGTAATGGTATCACTCAATTGCCAGGGCTCCTACCAGGGAGCAACTTGACAAATGTAAATTATCTCTCATAGCGAGGTTGAGGACCGACTGATATTTGGGGCTTATGAAAAAAAGATGAGTGGAGAAAGTAGGAAGAATGTGGCAAAAAAGCATTTAAAATGGAAAATGCATTGAGAAAAGCATTTAAAATGCAAAATGCAAAATAGTTTTTAGAAAAGCATTTAAAATGCAAAATGGAAAATACCCATTTTACATTTTGCATTTCCATTTGAAATAAAGCACATCTCTGGTAATATTTGATGACAGCGATTTGTTTATTTACGGTTAGATCATGGATCCCCATATAATACAATACCCATTTCCGCACACAACGGATTGCCGCTGCGATAATATGCACAATATAGTCAAACAAAATTAGGGATTGGCTTCAAAAAAGAAGTACTGATGGGACTTTCGTTCGTTTAACGGCAGAATTAAGAATTGAGGATCAACAACAATTCTTTAATTTTATCCAACTGACTTCTAATACATATTGGAAAGGATTGGACCGCTAATTAAAAATAATGATACTCGTTTTCGGAATGCTATTTCACCAGCTGAAAAATTAATGAGATTCCTGAGGCGTATGTGTGTAACACCATGTACGATCGTGTGAGAAATGCGGAGATCCGCAAAGAGTACAAGGCTGATGTAAGCGTAACGAGTAAGATCAAGAAAGGGACGCTTAGATGGTTTGGGCATGTAGAGCGAATGAGCGAAGAAAGGAGTGTAAGAAGAATATACGATGCAAATGTGAATGGTAGCAGAAGTCGGGGACGCCCGAGGAAGACACGGAACGACCAAGTGTACCAGATACTTGAGTCGGGCCATGTCAAGAGTCAGAATAATAGAAGAGTATGTATGAATGTGAATGAGGCAAGAAGTATGTGCCAAGACCGAGTTGTTTGGCGGTCCGTCCTCTCAGCCTAGCCCTGCGGGGAAACGGCGTGATGGTTAGTTAGTTAGTTAAAAAATTTAATGGTGACTTCGATTTTTGGCGTCAGGTAATATTTTCTATGTATTCTTATATTGCATTTTTGAATGAATTCATTGGAGATATTAATTTGTTGTGAAGTGTTGATAGCTGATCCATCAGTTTGTGAAGTCGAATATTAGAATCATTATCACACATTTACACAGGCATTTGTTAAACATGACATTGTGTTTGATAAATAATGTTGTCTCCATGGTGATATGTATTGCTATGTTGGCATTCCTGATGCGTCACGTGGGAGATAATAACCAATGAGCGGAGTGTCAATAAACGTCATAGGTCTGAGTCAACAGTCTTTTATTCTTTAATAATCCCCGATATAACATTGGCGACGAGTTAAATTAAAAACAAGTAATATTAATCATTTCAACATGTCTAAGAGTACTTTACCTGTGCCGCAATACGAGTCGAGTTGTGAAACTTTCGGAATGTTCTTAGAACGTGTTCAAATTTATTTAAAATTAATTCATATTACGGACAAAGAGAAAATTGGATATCTTTGTATGATTATTGGTGCGGAGAAATATAAATTTTTAAAAGAAACAGTTCATCCGAAAAATATTGAAGAGTTAACTTGTAACGAGATTGTAACAGCTCTTCAAAATAATGAGGAAAAAAAAAGTTATATCGGGGATTATTAAAAAATAAAAGACTGTTGACTCAGACCTATTACACATTGGTTATTATCTCCCACGTGACGCATCAGGACTGCCAACATAGCAATACATATCATCCTTTCCTACTTTCATTTTTTTAAATTTTTTTTTTTTCAAACAATTTACAATGACCAAAAAAAACTCAAACAAAATCACTATGACTAAATCTGACAGGGGGTTTCACCAATCTGCCAGCCCTAGTCATTATATCAGTTTTCCCTACTAGTGCTGGGTAAAAGATCACTAACACTTTAATTTTCTTGACTTCCCAAGTCATACCATTTATCGGGATTTTCATAATTTGATTTAAACTTTGTACAACTTTTTTTATTTGGTTAACGTGGAACTTTTTTCCTTTCCTCCGATTAAATGAATTAAATACACCCATGCACTTAATTTTACCTTAATAGTTCCCTGAACCCTTTTCATAGGACCTTTCAGACGCCTTAAGTATACCAATACATTATCATTTTCCTCATACTGTTTCAATGCATTTTTTCTTGATTGCTTACTTTTATTTACATTATTTTCTTATGAAAAAATATGAAGAGGTGTACGTGGCTCATACGAACATATTTTAGCCATAGGAGACAAACCCGTCACAGAAGTAGGGATAAGTATACAAACAATCTATTAGACGTTGAGCTGGTGACAAACCCGTCACAGAAGTAGGGATAAGTATACAAACAATCTATTAGACGTTGAGCTGGTGACAAAAATTAATAATTTTTTGAAAACATAAATTTAATTAAAATCTTTTTGAATGTTTGAACAGATCGTTCTGCTAATCCATTTGACTCGGGATTATACGATGGAGAAAATAATAATTTAATAGATTTTTCTATACAAAAAATAGAAAATTCTTTACATGAAAATGGAGGACCGTTATCACAAACAATAGTTTTCGGAAACGCAAATCTGGAAAAAACTTCACTTAATTTTGATAACAAATCCGAATATTTAGGACGGGTTGTTTCGGAGAATCTGAACAATTCATCAAATTTCAACGTTAATTTTCAAGTTCTGCGAAAGATTTTTTTAAGTTCTGTTTTTATTTCAGTTTTGTTAAGCAACTAGCCTACAATGATATAAAAACAGAACTTGAATAAGTCTTTCACAGAACTTGATAATGAACGTTGAAATTTGATGAATTGTTCAGATTCTCCGAAACAACCCGTCCTTAGTATTTTTCATATAAAAACATTCTATCCACTTTGAATCTGAATCGCAAACTAATAAGTATTTGGAACCTTTTAAGTCAGTGATTGTGACAATAACACACAACTCAACGAAATAAACAACACAGTGTAAATTAGGGTAAACATGACGCACACAAATAACCACCAATTTATGGAATCATGCAAGACGGCAATTCAAGACCTGTTGGAGGCAGTACAAGATCCAACAAAAAAATTTACCAAGGATCAACAAAACTTAATTACTTTAAAAGTGAATACAATATTGGCACTGATGGGTCACGTCGCCATTGAAATGACTGAAAACAATGTCAAACTTGAGTCGTATGACCAATCAGTAGATAAAAAACGATACTTAAATCGAAAAAACGAATTTTCCCTAATGCTTACCCCGAATCAAAATAATAAAGAAACAAATGAAAAACTCCAAAAACGAATCCAAGAAAAAATTAAAAACGGAAAATTAAGGATTAATATTGACAGCATTAAAAAAATTTCTCAAAACAGATTAATCATAAAATGCTTTAAGAAAGAGGACGCACTGATGCTGCAAAAAGAAATCTCCAAAGAATTACAGGATGTAGAAGCAAAAGAACTTATGAAAAAAAACCTACACTTATATTCAAAGGCATCTTCAATGACTACAACACTGAAGATTTTACTGATGACCTATTTGAACAAAACGAATATCTTAAAGTTTTTACACACACTACAGATATCAAATCACTCATAAATGTTGTTAAAAATAAATACAACGACACGATGAACTTCATTGTAGAGGTAGACAAGGACATCCGAAGAACTATAATACAAAAAGAAAAAATAAATATCGAAAAACAAAGAATTTACGCCGAAGATGCAAACCCGCTGGTACAATGTTTCCATTGCTTACGCTTTGGACACACATCAAGTAGATGCCTTGGGAAAGAAAAGGACGCAGCTAGCTGCAGCTATTGTGGAGGCCCTCACACACATACGGCTTGTATTAATATAAGCCAAGCACCCAAATGTCTGAACTGTGAACAACATAACCTAAAAAATAAACTGACATCACTGACTTTCCATCAAATCACCGAGCAAATGACAAGATTAATTGTAAGTTTTATAAAAAAATGCTTGAAATTGCACACCAAAAAATCGATTATTGAAAATCGTAATGTTTTAATGTTTTCTTCATCAGGATGTCATAACATTGACATTTCTAACAAATCCATATTCTTGAAGTTTATTTTGTAGTAGTATTTTGCACATAACTCTACAGCAGTATTCTCTCGTATTATTATTGAAACATATCTCTTTTTATATATTCTACTTACACGCCGATATTATTCAAATTTGTTTTGTATTACTCAATACTAGGTTGTACATAGCTTCTCGGGAAATAGTATCAAATAATACTAAACCCAACAACCATAATATTAAAATATACGAGGATTATACTATTATTACAAACAGTTCGATATTTTTCTTTATAAGATGCACAAAATTAAAATCTATTTTTCAATTTATTTTTTACAAGCCTACAATATTCAAGTATATTTTGTACATCATTATTATTTTGTACATTATTGATAGATGCTATATTTCAACTTCCAACCATTATACTGAATGTTACGAGTATAATATAATATAATATTATATTTTTAAATGGCTTTCAACTATATTGAAAATGATACTGATGTAGAATTTACCCGTGTAAGCAATTTAGAATGTTGGATTCACGCACAAAATATTAATAAATGCAATACTAACCTAACCTGTGTCCAAATAAATATAAGATCACTAAACAAGTATTGGGATATTCTTCATGCCTATTTGAAAAACTGTTTGAAAGACATAGATGTAATTATGCTTTGCGAAACTGCAATTAACGAGGAACTTATTAAATTATATGATATTCCAGGATATAAATCGTATTATTATTGCAGAAAAAATAAACAAGGAGGTGGAATATTGCTGTATATAAGGGAACATTTACATTTTAAACAAAAAATAGTTGAAACCATTCACTTTGAAAATGTGTTTGGAATATTGACATTACCTAATAAATGTAATTTTTATATTTTAGCAATTTATAGACCACCTAACCTCAATAAAAAGGGATTCTTAAATGAAATTTCTTATTTTTTTTGCAATAATGTAAACTTTAATGATAATATAATATTTTTTGGGGATATTAATCTTAACATACTAAATCAAAGTGATTCAAATATAATAGCTTATGAAAATATACTTACCAGTAATTACTTAACAAAATGTATTAATGATACGACTAGAGAAGCAATCGTTGCTGGTCAAATAACCAAATCCTGTATTGACCACATATATGTTAGATCTAATAAATATAACTTGTCCGCGTGTGTAATTGATTCGAGAATTGCTGATCATTTTATGACGGGACTAAATTTACAATACCATGACGTCAAAAACATTGAACAAAATGAAAAAATCACAATTCTGTCTCAAAGACGTGTTGATAAACAAATAAAAAAAATATAATTGGAATATTCTTTTGAAAGAAGTGGATTGCGTTACTCTGTATAATAAAATTAAAAATAAATTTAATGAAATCTATGAAAAAAGTACTGTATAAACCTCAAATCAGACCTAATGCCATAAATGAATGGATAAATGAAGATTTATTATCAAAAATCAAATTAAAAGATACACTTTACAAAAGATGGAAAAATAATCCTACAAATAAATTTTATGAAAGAGAGTACAAATGTAATCGAAACAAAGTTACAAAATTAATCAGTGCATGCAAATTAAAATTCTTCAACTCAAAATTTTAAAATTACTTTGCCGACTCTAAAAAAACGTGGGACGAAATAAACAGATTGTTAGGAAGAAAGAGCAAAAGTAATTGCGACCAAGTAATATCAAACTATTTAAAAAAAAAGAACAAATGACTGAACAATCCAAATGGACTCTTTCCCATGGACTTTCAGCGATAGGCCAATTATGACGCACTGTTAGCTTTTTGTACCGACTGACACATTTATAAATAATATCTTGATTCATACCTAACCTCCAAACATAAGAACTGATTTGACTATATCATGATGACCATAATGTATTAAATTTAAGACTTTAGACGAGATTCTGGTATTACAATTCTGTCACCAAATATAAGACCGACAGTAAATTTCTGAACTTGAAATTGTTTTTAATTTCTGGACTTGACAAGTTTTCAATCCAACCGATTGAAACATACTTCATGACTTTACATAATATTTCATCTTTTGCAGAATGACTTTCAACTTCTGAAATGGAATTAAGGGTGTTGACATGTATACAAAATTACATTCCTCTACATTAAATTGTTGTTCACTTGGCAAACGTGACATTACATCAGCTTGAGGAATTTTCAGTCCTTTTTTAAAAACTAATTTATAATTGTACGCGGACAATATTATAGATCATCTTATGAGACGTAATTCAGCTAAAACGGGGACTTTTGGCAAATAAAGATCAGTATATATAGTAAAATGACGACCAATTAAATATTTATGTAATTTCTTGATTCCAAAAATAATAGCAAGGGCTTCCTTGTGCAATTGGCTATAATAGCCAAAGATATTTGCCAAAAGTCCCCGTTTTAGCTGAATCACGTCTCATAAGATGGTCTATAATATTGTCCGCGTACAATTATAAATTAGTTTTTAAAAAAGGACTGAAAATTTTGATTAACCCTAAATTTTTTGAAAAAAAAAAATTAAAAAAATGTTAGTAGGAAAGGATGATATTATGTATTGCTATGTTGGCAGTCCTGATGCGTCACGTGGGAGATAAGAACTAATGTGCAGAGTGTCAATAAACGTCATAGGTCTGAGTCAACTGTCTTTTATTCTTCAATAATCCCCTATATAATACTATATAGACTACCAAAAGGCTTTCGATAGTGTCCCGCACTCGTGGCTGATCGAAGTATTAAATATATATAGACAATTAACCCTATTATTATTAGCTTTTTGGAAAATATTATGTCCTTTTGGAATACCAATTTACTTTTCAATTTAAAAGTCAAGAAAAAGTAATACCGGGCATTTCAATTAAAATAGGGATTTTTGAAGGAGACTCATTGAGTCCTCTTTGGTTTTGCTTAGCAATGAATCCTCCATCTAAAATGTTAATTAAAAGCAAGTTTGGAATAAAAGTTAAGGGTAATACAAGGGAGAGTAGTACAATTTCGCATTTATTATTTTTCGATGATATAAAATTATTTTAGAATTCTGAACATAATTTAGAGAAAATGATCGAGGTAGTTAAAAACTTGACGGGGATGAGAGTATATTTATAAATTTCCAAATTACTAGTATGAAAGGGGATGAGGTTTGTTTATTTATTTATTCATTAATTTACGGACAATATGTCCATTAAAACCATAATATTGACACGAATAAGAAAACATAGATGACAGTGAATGGAGAGTACATGAATGTGAAGGGCAAAGACAATGTAAAATAGAAAATGTACATAGAAAGTAACTACAAGTCAGAGCATCAATAACGAAGTATTTAGGAATTTATTACATTACTTTATTTTTTTATAAGTATTTAGGATACCCACAATCAAATAGATTAGACCATACTAGTATTAAAAATGATATTTGGATTAAATTTAAAACTAGGATCAGGAAATTTTTAAAATGCAATCTATCTGCTAAAAATTTAGTAAAAGCAATAAATACTTGGGCAATACCTCTATTAACGTACTCATTTTTCATAATTAAATAGTCCAATACAGATTTAGATAACTTAGAACGATTAATTAGAACTACGCTAACAAAATTTAATTACCATCATCCAAATTCAGTTATAGAACGAATTAATTTACCTAGAAATTTAGGAGGTAGAGGAATAGTCAAAATAACTTCTTTGAAACATTATCAGGTAGAAATGCAAATATTTTTTTTTCCATAGGAAAGCTCATAGCTCAGAAATGCACAAAATAATTTGCAAGGCAGATAGAAACATTACACCTTTAAATTTATACGACGAGAATGCCAACATTTTTATAAATCCCAACCAGGAATTATTAAATTCCTGGTCATCTCAATCAAAAGTATGTTGATAAATTTTCTTCAAACAAATGGTTGAGTATTGGAGAGTTGAGGGCAGAAATAGAAGGATTTATGCTTGCCATTCAGGATAGAGTCGTTAATAATAAAAATTGTAAGAAGCATATAATCAAAGATACAAATCAAAATGATGATTTATGTAGAAAATGTTTGGATTTTCCGGAAAATATAGAACATATAACAATACAACAATAAACTGTGTATACCACGATATTTGCTCTACCGATAAAATCATAAAATCTATATTTAAAACCGTCATATTGAAAATTAAATGTATTGGAGGTGATTCCTTGGGTCACATTTAGTGTACAAACTTCAAACTTGGTTATAATTCATTAATTCTACAGCGATTACAAGTTTCTTAATTTTCGATCAAGTGACATTTGACAGTGACAGTTCAATCCAGTGTTTATCTGTGCTAAGAACTGTGACTGCTTATAGCAAAACTTTTACTGCCTATTACAAATAACATAAAATAACAGTGAAACATCATCAACATATCATACATCATCAACATGAATAATACCTGTCAAAAATGTTCCGAACCAACACTTTCAGACGAGTCTATTTTTGTGTGCGTAACCTGCAAGGAGACATTCCATCTGCAATGTGGAGGTGTGACGGAAAGTACCTACCGTCGCCTCTCTAAGGAGCGGCGTGCCCTCATAAAATGTAAACAATGCATTTGTGTCACACCGACTGTCAAACCCAGTGGCAGTTCACTTATTGATAGTGAACTACTCGCCAAACTACTCGAACAAAACACGCAAATTCTTGCCACTCTAGCGGGGATGAGCAAGCAATATGAAGACATTCTTCTTCGCGTCCACGAGCTTGAGGACACTAATAACAAGCTTGAGAAAAAGAACACCGGCCTCGAAGCAAGAATTGAAGTATTAGAAAACCAAATGGAGCAAATAGACAGGCTAAATAGGTCTAAAAACGCTGAAATCAGGGGGATCCCGGAAAATAATGGGGAAAACTTAAATAACCTCATATTCAACATCCAAAAAACTACTAATTCAAACGTGGAAATGAACAAGATTGACGCAGCTTACCGCATCTCCCAAAAAATACCTAAAGACCAATGTAGGCCCATAATCATATCATTTAAAACCAGTATTGACCGTGATGTTTTCCTGTCAGACATAAAAAAGTTCAACAAACAAGCTAACAATAGAGAAGAAAAACTCAACACCACCCTCGTCGGAATTGCAGGACCTCGCTCTCACATATACGTCTCGGAACACCTGACGTTTCGTGCGAAACACTTATGGTTCCTTGCACGTAAGGCTACACGGGAAAACTTATATAAATTCGCCTGGACCCGTGGAGGGCAAGTGTACGTCCGTAGAGATATTGGAACACCAGTCATTATTATCAATGACAAAAACAAACACATCTTATCTCACACACCCAATAACTTGTAAAAGAACTGTAACTATTGTATTTATGTTTATAAAATATTTTTTACTTTACTCAAAATTCATTAACATCACTATTTTAACTATTAATCTCAACCTATTATATGAAACAGAAGGGCACAGGTATATGGTTACAGGGGAATTTAAATTATTTAATTTGTATTTCTCTAGTTTTCTTTTATCTCTTTACCCAAACACTACATTTAGTTTTAGCATTAACCAATATAAATCTTGTACTATGTATCTTCAATTCATAGTTACACTATATGCCTGCTATAATTATGTAAAATACTTACAACAACTAAATCCCTATAACACCTATGTACTTTACATGCTTATGCTTATGTTTTATTTTCTCTATATACTTATATTTTATATGCTTATGCTTTATATGCTCGTGATATATACTCGCAACAACTATATGCATACTCTGTATACTTATGCCAATGTTATGCATACTTTTCACGCTTATGTTAAATATCCGCAACAACCAAATCCATATATCACTGGTATACTTTATATGCTTATGTTTTATTTTCTTTATATGCTTATGTTTTTTAATCTCTTTAAGCTCATGTTTTGTTTTTTCTTTATGCTTATATTTTATATTATTTATATGCTTATGTTATGTATTATTTATATGCTCATGTTATACATTCGCAACAGATATAAGTACATTTTATTCGTTAATAGACACGATACCGATATAATTATAATAACGGAGCGTCATTCTTTTAATTTAATTCTTCATAGTTTTGGCAAGCTTATGGATGTATGTGCTATCAATTGCCCTAAATGAATTAAAATTAATTTTAAATGGATGATTTTATAGCTAGCCAAATAGAAAATTTCTACAAAATCCATGAATACGAATGTGCAAGCACAGAGACATGTAATGAATTTTTCCCACACAAATTTAACGGTCTATTCATATTACACCAAAATATTCGTAGTATGTTTCAAAATTTTGATGAATTTATTATTAAAATCAATAATCTAATATTACAACCAGACTGTATAATATTAACAGAGACATTTACAAATGATGAGTCACCAGCCTTTCAACTTCCTAACTATACATACATCCCAACTAAAATAAATATCAATAAAAATAGTGGAATCGCAATATTCGTTCACACCAAATTCAGTATTGTCACGACTTTAGAACACCCAATATTACTGACTAACTGTATTCAAATCGAAATTAAACTCGATAAATATATTTATCACATAATTGCCATTTACAGAACACACGAATCAAATATTTCACATTTTATAACTCAACTGAAAAATATATTACTACCGCTTAAAAATAAAACCTGTTTTATCGCGGGTGATTTTAATATTAACATTAACGAAAAATCAGAAAATATTTTCAAAAATGAGTTCCTAAATTGTATGACTGAATTAGATTTTAAATCATGCATAAACAAAAATACTAGAGAAATGCACGGACAAAAATCGTCTTGCTTAGATCATATTTGGATAAACATAAAATTACAAAACCTATATAAAATCAAAACAATGATTTGGCAAACGAATATTACTGACCACCACACTTGCTTATTATTGTATGATAATGAAATAAAATCACAAATTAAGGCTCCAATTACTATTAAAAAAACCACAAATATTGCCACTTTAGAGAAAAAATTGAAAGCAGAAACTTGGTGTACGATACTACAATCTAACGATGTCGAACAATGCTCAAATATGTTTGAAAAACAAATTATGGATCATATTGAAACCTCCACAACAGAGGTCTCATTATACACGAATTCAAAATTCAGACGTATAAAACCTTGGATCACTTGTGGCCTAATAAAATCTATCAGAGAAAAAGAAAGGCTATATAAAAATACAATTAAAAATCCACACGATGAAAATGCTAAGATAGTTCTCAAAAAATATAGAAATAAATTAACAGCTTTAATTAAAAAAAGTAAAGACAACTACTTTAAAAAAATAATCTCTACTTCAGAAAACAATCTAAAAGTTATTTGGAAAACGGTAAATTATGCAATTGAAAATAAGAAAAAAAATAATTCTATAAAATATTTAAAACATGAAAATAATATCATAGATGTATCCAAAGACCCAAAACTAACAGCAAACATTTTTAATTCTTACTTCTCTAAAGTAGGAAACAATCTCGCTGATAAAATCACTAAATCTGTACACACACCAAAAACTATAACAACTAATACCCAAAAACAAAATACACTATCCACTTTTAAAAAAACTACCGAAACTGAAATACAACTTGTAATAGAAAGCATGAAAGACGGATCCTCTCCAGGTTTTGACCACATTTCTGTGAAAATTCTTAAAGAAATGAAAATGTATCTACTGAAACCACTAAACCACCTTATCAATCTCAGTCTGACTAAAGGCATATTCCCAACAAATTATAAAAAATCTATAATATCCCCTATCTTTAAAACCGGCGACCCGCAAAATGTTTCAAATTATCGACCGATATCACTAATATCGAATATAGCAAAAATATTTGAAAAGATTGTGAAAAAAAGGGTTGTTGATTTTCTAGAAAACAATAAAATATTACATTCCAATCAATTCGGATTCTTAAAAACAAAAAGCACACAAGATGCAATAGCAAATGTAACATCATTTATATACTCTGCACTTGATGAAGGAAATAAATGCGCAGGAATATTCATAGACCTAAGAAAAGCATTCGATAGTATCTCACACGCAAAGCTTATCAAAAAACTGAAATTAAATAACATCAATGATAAAGCCGTCCAATGGATAGAAAGTTATTTGAACAATCGTGCACAATTTGTTAAAATAAATGACCAAACTAGCGACCAAGAAACATCAAATTTTGGTATCCCACAGGGCACCGTGCTTGGACCAATATTGTTCATTTTGTATGTAAACGACATATTTATTCAACCATTGCATGGCCAAATTATCTCTTACGCTGATGATACAGTCCTTATAATAAAAGAAAAAACTTGGGAAAAAATTAATCTAAAAGCTACAGAAGACATAAATAATCTAAAAATATGGTTTGACAATAACCTCTTGTCGTTAAATAGTGATAAAACATATGTCATTCCTTTCGAAATTAACACTAACATTGTACCTCCAAATCTTCAAATATTCTTACATAATCATTCTCTCGCACAACACGATACTAATCACTGCCAACAAAAATGTTCACTTCTGAAAATAGCGGATAAAATTACATATCTTGGAATAATCATAGATAAAAACCTAAAATGGAAAGATCACATCGACCATACAATAAAAAGAGTTAGGAAGTTAATTCATATATTCTTACGGATACGAAACTTTTTATCAACGAAAAACCTATACTCAATATACTACGCATTAGTACAGTCTATTCTTCAGTATGCCATTATCAGTTGGGGAGCAGCTTACAAAACTAATCTGACCCCCATAGAAATTGTTCAAAAACTAATAATAAAAATTATACTAAAAAAACCTCCAGACTTCCCAACTGACAGCATATTCGAAGAATTCAAAGTTCCAACATTTAAAAACTTATTTATAAAAAATTCAATTATACAAATTATAAAAGAAAAAGATAAATACGCATTTATAACTGAAAATCGTACTAGACTTAAACATGTATTTGTGTGCCCCAAATTAAACACTTCTTTTGCACAACACCATTATACTCACTAAGGAAAATTCTTTTTCAATAAACTACCAATAGAAATCAGAAGCATTAGGAACAAAATTCAATTGTTGAACTCCATCAAAAAGTATTTTAGAGAATGTCACACTAAAAATCTTACTTGTTTTTCTTCTTACTGAATACATATATGTTTACATATTTTAGTTAACGGGTCTGATTGCCATGTGTCTATATTACCTACACATACATATATATTGAAATACATGATTATAGTAAATAGTAATTATAATTATATGAAATGTATTAACTGTATTAACTGCATTGTATTAACTGTACACGTGACTTTATTTGTACATAATATGTGAAATGTTAACTCTTCTTCCATCCACAAGCTAAGGCTTTTAATGGAAGACCAGTAAAATTATAATATAAAAAATGTAACTAACTAAAAAAAAATAATAAAAAAAAAAAAAAAAAATATTATATCGGGATGTTCTATATTAGCACCGTCCGAGTATACATTTCGGCACAATCAAGTTTTAAAAATAATTCACCAAAATTTGGTAATTAAACATAACTTGATTGACTGCCGTAATATAATACCATATTATGAATACGAATCAAATTCATGTTTAGAAAAAGAATTTTATAAAATATATTATGATAAAACTATACCAACAGACCGAACGATTAGTCATAATAGACCCGATATAGTTTTAAATGACTAAATTAAAAAAAAACTCATATCATTGATGTCGCTATTCCAAATTCCTGTAATATTCAAAAATCTGTTAATGAAAAAATAAGAAAATACACAGATTTAGGAAAGGAGATAAAAAGAATTTGGCATTCATTTGACTATAAAAACATTACTATTTGTAATTTCGGCTACTGGCATTATACCTAGCTCTCTCATTAAAAGTTTAGGCGTATTAGATCTATCAAAAAAATTAAATGTAAAATTGCAAAAATCAGCCATTTTAAATACATGTAGGATTACGAAAGATTTTTTAAATATTTATGTTGAGGGATCAGTAGGATTTATAGGCCCTGTTAGAAGTTCTACCGAGCCGAACCCTCTGATATGAAAATATCTGGAGTCGGTGAATTATTTTCCCATTTGATCTCTGGTGAGTTGACGTTTTGTTTTTGTTTCATTTGTGGAAAAGTGTGTGGAAGGTTTTAGTTTTTCCTATTGGGAGATTTAACGCGGACATAAAGTCGGAAATTATAATAAGGAGGTAAGTAAAATTTGTAAAACGCCCTTGAGGTGATGATCACAAAAATGGCGCTATAAAATGTATAAAGTTGGTGTTATAATATGGGTGTGTGTTGGCCTTGCAAACATTAAAATTACTCGTTAATAGTACGCAGAAATCCTGTAGCTTTCAAAAGAATTTGTATATTTCATGTACAATATTTACACGATGATGCAGTACATTTTCTTTTGACTATCACAATAGGCTAATGCCCGTGTCATGCATAAAATACTTCATTAATAAAATATAATAATTGAAAGATAAAAAGTATTAATATGAAAATAAGAAAATCTAAGATAAAAACATACAAGAATAAATAAAACTAAATGCAAATATAGAAATTAAAAGTTAGGTGAGAAATAAAGAAAAATTATATTTTGATTGAAATAGAACTGAAAGTTGAACTAAAAATTGTAGTATTCTACTACAAAAGTACATGTTTAAAATTCGTGCCATATAAAAAATTGGAAAGAAGGTTTTATAGAGTAAGTTATTTATCTTATTTTATATATATATATATATATATATATTATTTTTTGAATAGTTTTATGAGCTTAAGGAGTTTTAGTAGAAAGTTCGTCCCCTTTCAAATAACCAACGTTTTATTCTCGTAATAAAAAGGGAGTTAGAATTATATGACTTTATGCCGGTACTCAATGCATTATATATATTTGTTACTATGCTATAATTTACTAAGCATGTTGAACAGGATAAATGCAATAAATTATTATAAGCTATAATTATTCGCCTGTAATATAAATATAAATTGAAAATATTTCCCGAGTAAAAATAAATGTCGCCGACGGGAATTGAACCCGCGCCTTCTGATTTCCGGTCAGACGCTCTGGACTCAATTTGTATTGATATTACAGGCGACTAATTATTGCTTATAATAATTTATTATCCCTTGTGCTATGCATAAAACCCTTGTCTTATAAACATTAGTTTATCATTAAAAAATAAGAATAAATACATTTTGTAATATACATACCATGTTCAAATTTATCACTTTCACTGATTCCACAAAAACACAAAAATAATAAAAATTTCACTAAAATCATTTTAGCAAGAATTAAAACGACGCGTCGCCAGCAACTAAATATCACTGAATCCGCATTAATTACACAAGAGATACTAACTTTTATGAGCGAATGAGCGTTTTTTCGCCGCACAAAATAAAGAATATATCAATTGATAAAACTCGAGTGATCAGCAAACATTGGTTTTTGAGCTCAAATTTCAAATATTAACCAGTAATATCAGAAAAGGTTTTTTTTACTAAAAGGCATCTATTTTTTTATTATATAGTTAAACAGTTTCGACTTTCCGCTACGGTCCTCCACGGTCGCATCGAACGCCACGACCTAGTCGCGCCATCTCTTAGGTTGGCTAGTAACCAATTCAGAGAAATGTGTGCGCGTGTGTGCGTGTATGTGTGTCACCAAATGTTAAAAGAATGCATTGTCATCGACAACAAGTTTATCTGCCGAGTCTCAGTTCGATCAGATGTCGGAAAGTGGGTTGATTTACAAGATTTGCAGTCATTCATTCTAGACAACAAAATCAAAATTCAATTAGATGTATTCAAGAAAGCTATCAGAAAATTTCCATAACACCGGTACGTACTTAAAATAGTTGATAAATTAATTACCGATACACCTTTTGAATAATTTTGTTCAAACCCTAGTGTTATGAGTTGCCCATATCCTCCGTAAAACAAGCATCCTTACGACTACAAATCATAGAGGATACACCGCAACATCTATCACATAGCAATAAAGTGTAAAACATGCCTTGGTCACGTGCAATCAAAAGGATCACCTTATATGGTGATCGACGATAAACAGCAATAAGCGCTAATGAAAAAATCATGCCCCTAAAACAAATGATTAACTACGGACGAGGGGGAAATAAGAGACGGAGAGACGAAACTGGAGGGAAAGCGGGAACACACAGCGGGACTGCACTTGAGTTGGGAGAACTCGGCACTTCCGGGCAGAGAGCCGTGGACTTCAGGTGGGAGTCAGGAGACGAGCAGCCGTCAGCTGTGTGGGTTATTACCCACACATAGCTGTGAGGCTGAATGCAGATTTACTCTGGAGGGTTGAACCACGCGATGGACACGAGAGAAGAATCCCGAACGTCCCACATCGGTTCACTTTTAAGCGCTTTTAAATATGTGGTACCTCTAACAAACGTAATGCCGGAGATAGAGTAAACAGAGCCAGTAATTTCCAGCGCACACTTGTTCCATGCAATAGTTTACGATAATTTAGTAACTAACCTGAACTAGAAATCCCTGAGATTGTTATTAATAAAACAGAGAAGTGTTTTTTTATAACACTACACAAAAAGAGAGACTACGACCAACTGGCCTAATTTTAACCAACTTCTCATTTTTTCAACAATAACAATGTGTAACCTGACATGACGTACTGTCTGTAAATTTGTTTGTGTGTTCTGTTTCCGCTTCAACATGGTGGCCGTGTTGGATTCACATAATCAATATCATAGTACCTACTTTGTGACGTTACTGTGGGCAAATTGTATTATTCCGTATTTGACAAATAAACCCTGTTAATTTAAATATGATATGGTTTATAATTAAGTAGGTAGGGAAGACCGGGGATTGTACTATGTACCATGGATCAGTAGTGACCCAAACGTAAAACGATGTTACTTCAGGTCCGGTTTTAAAGTATTTATTTGAAATGACTGTTGGGGTATAGTTGTACCGATTTATCGGGTGATGATTGTACCGGTACAATTGACCCCGTGCTCTGTGAGCTACAGCTCCTAAGTCTTATGATCTCAAGTGCGTGTCCGTTCGTAACATTTTGTCCAAACCCTTCTCGCTTTATGTATGCTTGTTCAAAAACAATTATTAAGTTTTTGAAGTCTTATCGAGATTTTAATAAAGCTATTGTATTTTTATTTCGTCAGATGCCGCGAAACAGAAAAAGATAGCATTCAATAGCAAACTGGCTAAAATCTGTCGCTTAACACAAACAAAACTGAACTCCTAAAATTTTGTCCAGTATAAGCTACACCTATAAACATAAATGTTGATAACAATCATATCAAACCTTCCCAATCTTGTTCACTGCTGGGAATACAACTAGATGCACGTATGGACCATTGTAATAGTGTTGTACTAGTAGACTATTGTAATAGTGTTGTACTAGTAGACTATTGTAATAGTGCATATGCTGGCCTACCTAAGAAACAATTCAACAGAATCCAGTCCGTTTTCGATGCTGCGGCGAGAATGATTTTTGGTGAATCTAAGCATTGTCCTATAACCCCGCTTCTAAGGGATCGTCTTCATTGGCTTCGATGCCCTGAAAGAATAGAGTTCAAGATCTGCTTAATGACCTTCAAAGCATTGCAGGGAATGGCGCCAGCCTATATATCGGAATTATGTGTCCGACAAAACCTAAGCGATAGACAGCTTACTCTGAGGTCAGCAGATCTTTTTTTTATTTTTTATTTTTATTATTTATTAACCAATAAATTAACATACATTTTTTTTGGTATAATCCACCTCACTAGGCTGAGCCTGTTCTGAGGTGGCGGGAGTTTGATTTAATTTTAGATAATGCGAATTTACATAGAATCAAAGATGTAGATAAAAAGATATACATAAAATATAAATAAAAAAAGATATATAATAATTAGAAAGATAAGAATTTTAAAAAGAAAAAGAAAAACATAAGAAATAATGAAAATACATATATTATGATAAAAACGAATTTTATAAAATATATTATGATAAAACTATACTAACAGACCGAGCGATTAGTCATAATAGACCCGATATAGTTTTACATGACAAAATTAAAAAAATAACTTATATCATTGATGTTGCTATTCCAAATTCCTGTAATATTCAAAAATCTGTTAGTGAAAAAATAAGAAAATACACAGATTTAGGAAATGAAATAAAAAGAATTTGGCATTCTCAGACTATAAAAATATTACCATTCGTTATTTCGGCTACTGGCATTATACCTAGCTCTCTAATTAAAAATTTAGGCGTATTAGATCTATCAAAAAATTTATATATAAAGATGCAAAAGTCGGTCATTTTGAATACATGTAGGATAACAAAAGATTTTTTAAATATTTATGTTGAGGGATCAGTAGGATTTATAGGCCCTGTTAGAAGTTCTACCGAGCCGAACCCTCTGATATGAAAATATCTGGAGACGGTGAATTTTTTTTCCCATTTGATATCTGGTGATTTGACGTGTTGTTGTTCTTGTATTGTTTTGTATTTATTTTACTTATATAATGCACTTACATAGTGTTGATTGACTAGCTGATCATTTGTGGAAAAGTGAGTGGAAGGGTTAAGTTTTTCCTTTGGGGAAGACTTAACCCGGACAACTAAATCGGAAGTTAAAAAAAAAAAAGAGTGAGAACAGAAGAGAAAAATTCAGGCGTGGAGTGCCACAATTTATGGTATTGTAGATGTTATCTGTCCGCAGTATACAATGCCTTTGTTGACTATCCATGTGTGGATTTTGTGTCTTATATTTACACTTGTTGCCAGGTCTTTAATATCTTTTTCCATTAAATTGAAAATTTTTGGGGCCAGATTATGAAAATGTCTTTGTCCATAGGTGGTATTTATCTTCGGGGTCATGTGTTGATGTCTGTTTCTTGTTTCGTAATTGTGTTGTATAGTATGATGGTTAAGTTTGTCTTTTTGGTAATATAGAGTTATAATTTTTATGTATAGTTGCTGTATGTTCAGTACGGTGAAGTCCTTAAATAACTGTATTGTCGAGAATCTGTAAGGTTTTTTTGTGATAACTTTAATTAAGGCTTTTTGCGCTTTGACAAGAGGGTCCATATTAGTTTTAGCAGCACCACCCCAACCAATCATACCGTGAGTGATAATTGATTGGGCTAGTGCGTAATATATTGTTTTTAGAGTCTTCGTTTGCATTATGTTTCGTATGTTCTTAAAGAAATATATCAGTTTTCTAACTTTGCCCGCTGTTTTATTTATTTGTTCTGTCCATCTGAAATAGTTGTCAATGTAAATGCCTAAGTATTTAATTACCTGGGTTCGTGTTAATGGGTTGCATAGGCAGTTGTTTTTAGATGTGCAGTCATGAATGGTTAAGTTTTCATCGAGTCTTGGTTGTCGTCTGGGATCTATGCTAAATGTCATGTACTTTGTTTTATCTATATTAAGTGTCAGCAGATTATTGTCCAACCAATATTTAATCTTGTTTATTCCTTCAGTTGCATTTTTATATACACTTGTCCAAGAATCCGAAGTAAAAACAAGAACAGTGTCATCCGCAAAGCATATAATATCTCCACTTATGTCAAGCTGACATAAGGAATTAATATATAGTAAGAACAGGATGGGTCCTAATGTACTTCCTTGGGGAACTCCGTAAGTTATGTATCTATTTTGGCTTGTTATATTGTCTACTTTTAGTGAGTGGCTGCGGTCAGTTATATATGATTTGAACCAGTTATAAGCTGAATTTTTAATACCTATGTTTTCCAGTTTTTTAAGGAGGATTTTGTGGGACACTGTATCAAAAGCTTTGCTCAGATCCAGAAATACCGCAATGCAACTTTTTTTTTGGTCAACATTTTTTAGAATGGTCTCTGTTACTTTTAATATTGCATCTTGTGCTCCCATATTCTTTCGAAAACCATACTGGTTTTCTGATAAGATTTTATGTTTGTCTAAGTAGTCTACAAGTTGGATTTTTACTAGATTTTCGAGTACTTTAGTGAGCACATTTAAAAGTGAGATAGGCCTGTAGTTTGTGGGATTATTTTTGTCTCCAGATTTAAAAATAGGCACTATGTTTGCACTTTTAAAATGGCTGGGGAATATACCGCTAGTGATACTGAGATTACAGATGTATGTGAAGGGAAGAGCAATTTGATATTTTATTTCTTTTATAAGTTTCGTGTCAAGTTTGTCGAGTCCAGTCGCACAATCGTTTCTCAGTTTGTTTATATGATGTATTATGTCTTTGGTTTGTAATGTTTTAATTCTAAATGTATTGATATCTGGGGCAATCGTGTTGTATTTGTCAGCAAGTGTATGTTCATCAGTGTTCATTTTATTCAATAGTTTTCGGCAAATGTTTGACCAATGTCTGCAAAGTAATTATTTAATGTGTTAGCAATATCAGTCTGGTTATTTATTATTGTATCATTAACTTTTATTTGTTTGATTTGTTCTGCTGGTTTCCTATTTGTGTTGTTAATTTCCTTTACAGCGTTCCATAATACCTTCGGGTCTTCTTTGTTTTCTTCAATTTTTCGTCTATAATATTCTTCTTTGGTTCGTTTTACTATCGATCGGCAGATATTCCTGTATTTTTTGTAGTAATTTTGGAGCCTTATGTTATTCGGCGAGTTTGATGCCTGTTTATGTAGTTTATCGCGCTTATGTAAACATTTCACCAGGTTGTCGTTGATCCAAGGTTTAATTTTTTTATTTTTGTGGACCAGCGTTCGGAAGGTTGTGTATTTTTGACATTCACATTTATTTGTTCGGTGAAAATTTTCATTGCTACATTAACATCTGTTTCATTTAAAATATTTTCCCAGGTTATGGAATCAAGAGATGATCTGATAGAGTCATAATCTGTGTATTTCAGTTGCCTTTTCTTTTGTTGATTTTCGTTTTTGTCGTTATTTTTCTTGGAAAAGGCTATCATTGTAGCAAAGTGGTCAGTTACTGTTGTATTTATTATAGTTGCAAAGATATTAAATTTTGTCCTGACATAAATATGGTCTATACATGTTTGCGATATAGGCGTGACTCTGGTAGGCAAGTTGATAGCAGAACGAAGACCGTAGCTTGCAAGAAGACATTCATAGTCATCAGCTTGGTGGTGCCTGTCTCCAATTATATTAATGTTCAGATCTCCAGCTATGATGCAGTTAGTGAATTTGTTATGTTTTTGAAGGTTTTCGTTCAGTGAAATAAGGAATTTTGATATGTTACTATATGAAGGAGACCGATAGATAGCGATGATGACAACAGAATCAAGACATTGTATGCACACACTGTTTGCTTCTAATATAGTAGTGGGAATCATTGAGCCAAAAATAGAATATTTTGTGTAAACTATCACTCCATCACTACGGTTTTTGTGGTTTTTTTGATGAGAAAACATCGTAGCCTTGTATGTTGGGCGCAATGAAGTCGTCATTAATCCAGCATTCGGTAAGGATGATGACATCAAAATTTATTTTTATTTGTTCTAAGGCAACTAATAAATTATCAATATTTTTGGTAACACTTCTGATATTTTGATTTAGTATTTTCAAGCAGTAATTGCCTTTAAAATGCGTGGATACTTTTGAGGCGTCGAGAAAATTAAGTGTGTCTATGTCAATAATATTTTGCATTTCATTTTCGATTCGTTCATGTATATTACACCCCATAGTTTATTGTAGCAAGGTCTTTCTTGAGGGCCGCTATGTACGCCGGGCAGTTATCCCTGTCACCAGTTGAGTGATCAGCAGGTCTACCAAATTTAGTGCATGTCGCGCAAACTGGTTTTGCGGTGTCATTTGGGCAAGACTCACGGGTGTGGTTTTGTTGAGCACAGTGACCACATGTAGATTTCGTTTCTTTACAATATTTGTAAGAGTGCCCTATCATGTGGCACTTAGTACAGACAGTAAGTCCAATAAAATCCCTGACGTGACACACAGTCCAGTTTACGAAGACTTTCTCTTGTTCCACCAGCATTTTCCTTAATGTTGCGGGCATCTCGTAAACACGATGACAGGTAGTTCCAGTGCGAGCGCCGGCCAGGTGACTTAGCTTGCAGGTCAATAAAGATCCCTCGATGTCTTGTACATTAGGAATACCCGTCAGGGCAATCCTCAAGAATTCATCGTCCGTCAATTCCCGCGGGACATTAAAGAAAATTACTCTCGGGAGTCGTTTTGTGGGAAGTCGAGCTTTAAGGGAACCCGAATTGTCAAAACACGGTGCTTTTAGCAATTTATCCTGTTCAGCTAATGTTTCTGTATTAAGCAAGACACCTTTATTCCGAATCTTTCTAATCCCTGTAATTCGTACTCCTAATTCATATGGCCGAATTAAGTTCTGGATTTTTTTCTTTGTTTCCTCGCTGTCCTTGGTGGCATCTGCGTCTTTTGGGAAGATGCAGATTGCGGGCCTTGGTGCTCCAACGTGCTGTCCAGATTTTGTGATTGGCGGGGGTTGGTGGGCAATATTTGACTGCTTTCGGACAATGTCAGCAAAAGAAAGGCTGGCCTCCGTTGCTACAGCCACTCTTCGCATGACAGGTCCGAGGTCAGACTCCAGCTGGGTAATTTTCTGTTCCAAGTGCGTTTTTTCTTCTTTTTCATGGCGAATTTTGATTTCCGCCATTTTTAGTTGGGTAGTCACTGTGGCTAAATCAGCACGCATCGTCTCGCGCTCTAACAAAAGCTGGGAAATTGTTCTGAAAACTTCGGAGACATTCCTGGAGATCTTCAACTGCTGTTCTTTCGAGACCTTCGACTGTTTCTCTGCTAAAACTTCCTGAAGAGCTGTCAGATGAGCTTGGGCTTCGTTGAGCACGTCCACTCCAGAGGCGCTTGGAAACTTTGTTTCATTGCTGTCCGAGCAATGGGATGACGTATCGGATAATATGTCCTCTTCTAAATCCTCAATTTGTACACACTTTCCTCCATGTTCCTCAGTATTAGGAAACATCGTTGTGTCCAGCGGGCGTTTTTTTGTCGGATGCATTAATATAGAAAAAAAAAAATATTTAAATATATTTTTTTTTGCACACTCACGAAAATTATTTATTAATCTTTCATTTTATTCGAATAATTTAAATTTTACTTTTATTTTAAATTTATGCACTTAATTGCCATCTGTTGACTAGTAGCTACAGAAAGTATTCTGTTTTAGAATGTAGCACTTATTGCCATCTATTGACGAGTAGCGGTAGCTAGTAGATGACAATTGTATGTAGTAGATATTTTTTATTAATAAAATTTAACTGTTCTTAATTCACAAATAAAAAACTGATTTAAAATTCACATTAAAATTTGTTTAGAATTTACTTTTGTACGAATTGACAAAAAAACTTCATAATATTTAGTTATTCAGATTATAATATCCTAGGTACACTTAATGTCAAATTTTTCATAAAAATCACTTTTTGTGCATTTCCCGGTGGATACCGGGAAGACAAACACGCCGGGCGATAGCCCAAGAAGAATACTGCACTTCAACAACAAAATCTCTACGATTTGCACACTATTTCACTGTTATAAATCTTATAAACCGGGAGCTTACGAAATAAGCGACAAGGTAAAATATAATTTGCACCGTCTAGATCTAGATGTTACCAATCGTTTAATCGAACTTTCTCGGTCAAATCGAGCTGTTTACTATGATCGCTCTTTTCGTGTAGCTGGCCCACTCATTTGGAATAAACTTCCCCCAGCCCTTACCAATATACTAAATTTGGCTGAATTTAAACGGGTTTTAAAAACAAAATTATTCAAAAAATCATATTTAATAATATAAAAATCATTTATATTCTCATGAAGCTTCTTTTTTAATATACTATAAAAAACCAGGTTTTGAAGTTTTCCGGTAATTGTTTGGTTTCTGTTTCCTCCATATTGTACTTTTATTTTTAATGTCCACCTATTATATAATATTTTAATGTTTTCCTGTTTTATATAATATTTTAATTTTAAAGTTCTTATTTTTCGTGCACTGTCACTGTCTTTTATTGTTGTCCTCTACTAAAATAGCACTGTTATTGTTAAATTTTATTCTCTGCTTTTGTGTAAACCGTTTATTCTTTATTTCATATTATGTTATAATTTTTTTTTTTTTTAAAGGAACACAATAGGAAATTTTATTTTTAAGTTTATTATAGTTAAGCGCACTTGAAGTGAAACAACACAAAACTGCGCTATATAAATGCTATGTTATTATTATTATTATTATGCAAATATCAACTGGAAAGAACATGTATCTAAAGTTGTAGCAAAAATCAGTAGCTTTTCTTTTGCTCTAGGCACCCTTAAAAATATCTTAGACATCGAGTCAGTAATCACCGCATACTATGGATACGTATACTCAATGATAAAATACGGAATAGTTTTTTGGGGAAACTCAGTAAACGCCAAAGATGTTTTTATCATCCAAAAGAGGTGCCAAACTCTGATCACCGGGATTCATGTAGACCAATTTTTAAAAATCTCAAACTTCTGACAGTGATGGACATAATATATAATGGAGTTATGCCTGTTAGTTCGATCATCTCCAGAAAAGTTCCCACAGAAAAACTCAACACATAAACACGCTACAAGGTTCACAGAAAACTTATTAATCCCAAAAGCAAACAAAACTATATTTCAAAAAGGACCACACTACATGGCCATTAAAGTATATAACAACCTTCCACGTAGCATCAAACAAATAACCGACATACTTAAATTTAAATCATCACTAAAAACATTTCTTTTAAACAAATGTCACTACACCTTAAATGAATACCTTACATAAATTAAATACCTCTGTTTTTATTTTTTATTTACATATATTTGTTAACATGTAATTGTTGGGTTATGTAATATAATGTGTATTTGTTGGGTTAGCTGGAAGTCATTCTAGTGAGGAACCAGGTATGAACGACGTCATTCCAGCGACGAACCAGGTATGAACGACGTCATTCCAGCGACGAACCAGGTATGAACGACGTCATTCCAGCGACGAACCAGGTATGAACGACGTCATTCCAGCGACGAACCAGGTATGAACGACATCATTTCAGCGACGATGTAGGTAATAAAGCGCGGAAGTACCTGGCTAATCACCAAACATGGCCAAAGCCGTTTCAATTGTGAATGGTGGTCTTACACCTGAGAGGAAGCTCGCTAGTCGAGAGAGTTACCCTAAAAATAAACAATAACTGGTTTGCCTCTCCTGAATTAGTCGACTCGCATCGGGTTATCGCAACAAACGCAGAACAAAGTTCAACAGTAGGTATATCACATATTAGGCAATGTCAAGTCTGTTATCAGATTAAGTCCGCTAGCATCAATAGATAAGCAATAAGCATACTACCTTCAAGGACTGTGTTTTTACCAAAGTCTAGTCGATTTATTTTAATTTAGGGATAACAATAATGTTGGTTTATGCATATTTACTGATAAACCAATTATGTATTTAACAATTTAACGGCGTAGATTTTACATATTATATATCTATAATTACAACAAGAGTTACACCATAATATATTTTGTACTTGGGTTTATTTGAGATATGAATATGTTTTTAATACATTTTTAACACATTGTAGTCGGGCGCTTCAAACAATAGACTCTAGCCTTTCGCTTGTATTTTTCGCGATTAGCGCAAAAATATATCGCTTTCTTAAAATTGATACAATTTCTAAACCAAATAATATTTTCGATTGAAATTTTCAAAGAAATCATATATGATGACATTTGATCGTCAAAAATAAATTATAATTGCTTTGATTAAATCATAATTACACCACATTTCAAAGCTGAATATAAAAATCTGATATCAATTCAATAAATAGCATTGAATATTCAATATTTGAAAATTCCATGTAAAAGAAAACATGTTTATTTATATCATATAGTTATATAATAAATAATAATATACATTTGCCATGCCCGCAATTTTACAATCGCTGGATGTGTGAAATCTGATCGCGTATTGAACAGTGTCACCTAAGGCCGAAGGCGAACACTCAATAACTCATAAGTTTAATTGTTTCTTATCAAAAAAGAGTCTTTGGCGGTTGCTCCGCCTAATGAAGAATTGAAGAGCCCATTCCACTTATGAATTATAGTATTTATTCTTTCAAGGAATCAGTACACTTCATATGTTGATAATCCATCACACACCATAAGTGCTTGTAAAGACATTTGTGTAGGGATAAAGTCCTATACAATGATAATATATTCAAATAATAAAATACCAAACAGTAAACAAAACAGTGCGAGCGGTATGAAAAATAGTCCAATACGTGAAATGACTCAAACTAAACTGGAGATTGAGATTGCATAAAAGCTCTAAATTTGTGCACTAGCCAATCCGGACAAGGCATCTCAAATAACGTGGACAGACTGTCGCCTAGCAGCCAGGTAGCAAATTACCCTTCAAGGCGTTTTATTTCACGATGATAACAAACCCGTATAATGCCGTTTACCGCCAAAAACCGACACTCGACAAAAGTTGACTCAGTTGACCGACAGTCCGCGAAAAACGGCAAATGCCGTGTCACGACGACAATGTGTTAACAGAGATTTAACATTTATTTTCGTATAATATGCATAGTGGAAGATACTCTCAGTCGACAGAATTGAATCTTTTAGAGGAGATGAAGCAGTGAGCATGAAGAAACGTGCCACAGCCGAGCAACTGAATTCAAGACCCGTTCTCATGTGACAAATTACATATGTTGGGCGCGCGTTTGTCGTGTTTTCCGACCATGCACCGGTGCCGAAAGGATCAGGATGACGCTAGTTCCTCGGAACATCTTCCATTGTAATACCAGTAGAACAGGGACAGCATACCTTTATAGGTGAGGTTGGGTTAGTTTACTATAGGTTAGGTTACGTTTTTAAGGTAAGTTCAGGTTAGGTTATTATAGGTTAGGTTAGGTTGGGTTATTATAGGTTAAGTTAGGTTAGGATAGGTTTTTAAATGTAAGTTTGGGATAGGTTATTATAGGTGAGGTTAGCTTAGGTAATTATAGGTCCGGTTAGGTAAGGTTAGGTTAGGTTAGGTTATTAAAGGTTAGGTTAAGTTACGTTACTATAGGTCAGGTTAGGTTAGGTTATTATGTTATATATTTTCATGGCTTGTTTATATTATTCTCATAGTTTGTTTATATTTTCAAAGGTTCTTAATATCATACGAGATGGTGTGTTTATATTTGAATCGATTATACAGGGTGTCCGGGGGTAAAGTGCACTAACTTCGGGAGGTGATTCCACATGATGGTAGAAGTAAAAAAGAAAAATAAATTTTTATAAATTTCATCTTTTTCCCATACTAAAATATTTGTAAATTGAACAATATTTATTTTCCCATATAAACAATTCACCTCTTTTATCCTAAAAACTATCTTAAAACGTTCGAATTTTGTAAAAAGTGTCTAATTTTTGGTACTTCTAATCTTCCTCTTCAATGTGATTTATATTTTAATGAAAACAAATTTGCCGTAATTTCATTCACAAAGAACATTAATAAATTCTCAAACACATCACATTAACAATATCCCTTTACTAAACACAACTTCAATCAAAGACTTAGGCGTGACTTTCGACTCGTCACTTAGCTTCAATAAACATGTAGATACAATTTCAAAAAGTGCATCACAAGTATTAGGATTAACGCTAAGAATTACAAATTGTTAAAAGCACAGAATTAACTTTGACATTATATAAATCAATTGTGCGAAGTATTCTCGAATATGCATCAACTATTTGGTCTCCCAATTACGAGATTCATAATATTATAGGATTGAATCCATACAAAGGAAACTAACCCGTGTAATTGCTTATCGTGAAGGTTTATCTGATCAATTTGGAACTTATAATGACCGAATTTTACACTACAAACTACACTCACTGACCGACAGACGTAAACTTTCTGATGTACTGCTCCTACACAAAATTATACATGCATCAGTTGATACACCAAACATTTTATCCCAAATTAACATCAATATTCCATCAAGAAAATCAACAAGGAGGATAAACGACATTTTCTATATTAAAGCCTACCACACAAATACAGGATATTTTTCCCCTGTACCGCGAACATTAAGAAACTATAACATTATACATGGCTCTAATAATGTAATAGACATTTTTAATGACCAATTTAAACACTTCAAAAAAAATGTATTAAGGTGAGTTGGGGTAAGTGAATTTTTGGGGGAAGTTCATCCAGGCCTTCTAACTTCTTTGAATACAATATTCAAGTTCTGCCATCTATGAGAATATAATATAATTAGCTAAATCCTCATTCTGACATATAGATAGAGCTGCTTCATAAACACAGAGAGTTGTTAGAGAGCTTCAAATTTTGGCAGTTGGTTTTAGTCTGCGTGCGAGTTGTGAGCCCTGCCTTCATTTATCTATAACTTGACAAAAACTTGTTCTAGGAAGTTACAAATTAGTGAGTACTCTATAATTGAATTGAGGTTTGATGTGTATATATTTGCATTATAAATATCTTAAAGAATTGTGATTTATGAGACTAGATTCACTTCCCCCATAAATTATCAAGCTGGGGTAAGTGCTACTAAACTGTAGATCCACTTCCCCCTGATATTTTTGTATGGACGCAAATGTTACTAGTGATGTGCATACTACTTAAAAAAAAACGAAACACAAGCTTAATTAGTACCATTAGAAATATGACAAAGATTAACAAAAATAACCCATGTTTGTAAGTAAATTAATGTAGCTTTACTAAATTACTAAAGAAGTCAAACCTTTTAAAGAACAATTTGTATCACATGTTGGAAGACCCAATTCAGTATTCCGAGTCTTCTACTTATACTACCAAAAATCACTCCCTTAACCCGTTGAAGAAGATTACAATTTTAGAAGACCGAATAATTAAAACAGCTAATTCAGATTTTCTGTGTTCTGTAAAGGTCAAACAATCATTTGAAGAGCTTATGCTGAGATCTATACAAAAATACGAACCTGCTAAAGTAAAAAAGACGAAAGTTGCACATGGTGCGGTGGTCATAACATATGATGATGTCGTAGAGCGTTTAAAAAATAAACTAAATGATTCGAAGAAGAAAATTTGTTCAAGCAAGAAGTCTAAAGTGATTAATAAAAAATTGAATAAAAAAAAAATCTAAAAAAAAACGCCTAAGGAAGTCTAGTTCTGAAGATGAAAGCGACTATTTCCAAAATATATTAATGGAAGACGTGGAAGACAATAAAAATAACGTACCTGTAGATGATGTTCTGTCTATTGACATTAATGGCATTTTGCAAGAACTGGATGTACAACTAAATTTAAACGTTAAGACAAAAGTTGGTGATTGGATACTTACTAAATTTATAGCGAAGAAGAGCCTCAAACATTACAAAGGAGATATTATAAAAAATGATGAATATAAGAAGACAGTCAAATATGTACGAAGGGTTTCACATTTAACCAGAGAAAATCGTAACGTATTTTCATTCCCGAAAGTTGATGACGTATCCGATATTTATAACGCAGATATTATATCTGTTTTGCCAAACCCCTTAACTGGGAGAAGAGGAGAATTCGTTTTCAAAATGTCCTTTAATGGTTTTAATATTCAATAAGGGATGTTGTATGAGATAAACTCTTACCTGTAAAAGAAATGTTATATTTTTATTTTTTATCATTTTAATGTCGGAAACAAAAGGTTCGGCAAAGGCGTTATTATTTCCACATATTGTGTAATTTTTTTAAATCTAGTAACCAAAAAATTAGTTCCTATAAAAACATATTAAGTTCAATTATTAGTAGTAAATACATATTATTATAATTACATTGTTAGTAACTATTGTGAAAAATAATACTAATACATAAAAAAAAAGTTTGTTTTCGTTGCCCCATCACTAGTCATAAAATGTTGCACTTACCCCAATCTGCCAAATAATGTTTGATTTATGATATATATGCCACTATATTCAAAATTTTTAAATGGCGAAATTGTGTGTTTAGTGCGTTTGATTGGATTGGCAACCAAACATTTTTATTCATTTAGCCAAAAATCAAAATATTGAAGTTAGATCCACTTACCCCGCCTCCGGGGTAAGTGGATCTATCAAGATCTTTTTTTTTTAAATACTTATAAATCTAATAAAAACAGCAGATTAACTTCTTGCGATAAAACAATTTGATTAAGGAATAGTTAATATTCCTTGTGTAAAAATTTAAATGCGATGGGATAATGCTGTGACGTATGGGATTACTTTAAACTTCATCTATTCATTTTATACAGTGCTCTTACCCCAACTCACCTTACCTTTAATCATATTAAGCTGATATTGTGATGAAACCCTTTATTTAATGAGAAGCAACATTGTACCTACCTAATCATTGTCTCACCAGTACAGGTGGGACAATAACAAATCGTTTATGAACATATTTGTATTTACCTTTTACTCATTCTTATTTGTTATTTACTTCTGCATATTTAGCTTTTTCATTTTGTTACTATTTTTGATGTTATTACGTATTTAAACATCCATGTATGTAAATTTAAAGTTGTTATTATGTATTTAAATATCCATGTATGTAAATTCTTGGGCATTCCATGCCTGTTTTATGTACTTAAAAAAAAAAAAAAAAAAAAAAAAAAAAATATAGAATCACCCCCCGAAGTTAGTGCACTTTTCCCCCCAACAACCTGTATGTTATATATTATTCTCACCGTGTGTTTATATTTTCATAGCTTGTTTATATTATTTTTCAGACTTAAATCCAAGTTTCATATTCAATAACATATGTACGATAAGATTATGGAAATAAAGGTAAATAATGAACTTATTACGTAATACGTTACTCGTGAAAATGGCTACAAGCAAGTTGACTTGCCAAGGTGAAAACTGACAAACTGAATCACAAAATGTGATCTAATCCACAATGTTCTGTAGATTTATTATCTTTATATTTTTATTTGATTGATACAATAATAAATGATTATGTATTTTCCAACATTATGTGATTGGTATTTTTTAATGATAAACTAATATTTATAAGACAAGGTTTTTTAATGCGTAGCACAAACGATAAAAAAATGATTATAAGCGATAATTACTCGCCTGAAATATCCATACAAATTGAAAATATCTCCCGAGTAAAAAGAAATGTCGCCGACGGGAATTGGACCCGAAACTTCTAATGTCCGGTCAGGTGCTCTGGACAACTGAGCTCATTTTGGACCCGCAACTTCTAATGTCCGGTCAGGTGCTCTGGACAACTGAGCTCATTTTGGACCCGCAACTTCTAATGTCCGGTCAGGTGCTCTGGACAACTGAGCTCATTTTGGATTTATGTTCCAAATACTTGATAGTTGACCCAAACTGGGTGATTATTATTTTAAATGAAAAGGTTTAGCAACCATTGATAAAGAATTGTATTCCAAATTATAAAATAAAGACAAATCGACTTTACTCCCGGCACACTTGTTATGAAAATAATTACTTTTGTTTTATAAATAATTATGTTCCTAACTAAAGTTAGTAATGTTTCATAATACCATGGGTAAATTGCAGTCACTTCATTATAATTGACTGGCTATATACAGTTACACCTTTTCTCCGGGAATAGTTTTGAACTCCAACTTGGTCGTTCGGGTCACTTTTTGGGAACGCGCCGACAGGCCACGGCACGTTACCGACTGGTCACCAAAATGTGGATTATTTATTAATAAAGTGTAACGGATCGGTGTGCTATTTAACAGTATCATGTGATCGTTAAGTTTACAGCCGGTCGAGGAGCGACCGCACTGATTTAATTGTCTTATCGGGAAATTCTAGTTCGGAATTCCGGCTATAATGGCGGGCGGTGATACCGTCAATGTAACATTCATATCCGCTGGATATTAAAGTCATCCGACTAAGTTCGAGCTACACAGCGGCTGAATAAACGACACATCGCACTACCGTATCTTCGTGTCCGCTTATTTGTGGAGTTTGGGGATTCCACCGAGCTCTTGTTGAAGGTCCACGCGCACACCAGCCAGAGGGAGGAAAGAGCTACCAGACCAGACGCTGATGCCACGAGGAGGGAGATGGAGGGCTCCTCAGGCCCGTGGAGTCTCCATCCCGTTTCCAAGAACCCGAATCGTCGCATCGAGTGATCTTAGGTTCTAGATCTAGATATATAGCTCAGGTGTAGAATTGGTCTACAGGTATGTTCAGGTATATTAATTAAAAAACCTTTAATATCAATCCACATCTATTTTATTTATTATGATTCCAAAGCTCTAATTAATGTAAAAAAACAGTGCCCATCTCTGATGATGATTCTCAAACTCTACCACACTGTTCAGCATACTTTATCTTCACTGGCATAGTTTGGCGTCGAAGTTTCCGTCACAGGAAATGAAGCTGTTCACTGTGAAAATTGATTCCATCTATGTACCATACCTTATATTACCTACAACGGGTATATTACCTACCCCACAATAGCACTCATTGCTCATAGCAATTGATTGCGTAGAATCATTGCGCGTAGCACACTGACACACTTGTGGCGGTTATCTCCTCAGTGGTCTCTGTCAACTTTACAGTAGAGCCGATTAAAGATTACACAAAGTAAGGGCAAATCGACCTTACTCCCGGCACACAGACACACTTGTAGCGGTTATCTCCTCAGTGGTCTCTGTCAACTTTACAGTAGAGCCGATTAAAGATAACACAAAGTAAGGGAAAATCGACCTTACTCAGGGCACACAGACACACTTGTAGCGGTTATCTCCTCAGTGGTCTCTGTCAACTTTACAGTGGAGCCGATTAAAGATTACACAAAGTAAGGGCAAATCGACCTTACTCCCGGCACACAGACACACTTGTAGCGGTTATCTCCTCAGTGGTCTCTGTCAACTTTACAGTAGAGCCGATTAAAGATTACACAAAGTAAGGGCAAATCGACCTTACTCCCGGCACACAGACACACTTGTAGCGGTTATCTCCTCAGTGGTCTCTGTCAACTTTACAGTAGAGCCGATTAAAGATAACACAAAGTAAGGGAAAATCGACCTTACTCAGGGCACACAGACACACTTGTAGCGGTTATCTCCTCAGTGGTCTCTGTCAACTTTACAGTGGAGCCGATTAAAGATTACACAAAGTAAGGGCAAATCGACCTTACTCCCGGCACACAGACACACTTGTAGCGGTTATCTCCTCAGTGGTCTCTGTCAACTTTACAGTAGAGCCGATTAAAGATTACACAAAGTAAGGGCAAATCGACCTTACTCCCGGCACACAGACACACTTGTAGCGGTTATCTCCTCAGTGGTCTCTGTCAACTTTACAGTAGAGCCGATTAAAGATTACACAAAGTAAGGGCAAATCGACCTTACTCCCGGCACACAGACACACTTGTAGCGGTTATCTCCTCAGTGGTCTCTGTCAACTTTACAGTAGAGGCGATTAAAGATTACACAAAGTAAGGGCAAATCGACCTTACTCCCGGCACACAGACACACTTGTAGCGGTTATCTCCTCAGTGGTCTCTGTCAACTTTACAGTAGAGCCGATTAAAGATTACACAAAGTAAGGGCAAATCGACCTTACTCCCGGCACACTGACACACTTGTAGCGGTTATCTCCTCAGTGGTCTCTGTTAACTCTACAGTAGAGCTGATTAAAGATTACACAAAGTAAGGGCAAATCGACCTTATTCCCGGCACACAGACACACTTGTAGCGGTTATCTCCTCAGTGGTCTCTGTCAACTTTACAGTAGAGCCGATTAAAGATTACACAAAGTAAGGGCAAATCGACCTTACTCCCGGCACACTGACACACTTGTAGCGGTTATCTCCTCAGTGGTCTCTGTTAACTCTACAGTAGAGCTGATTAAAGATTACACAAAGTAAGGGCAAATCGACCTTACTCCCGGCACACAGACACACTTGTAGCGGTTATCTCCTCAGTGGTCTCTGTTAACTTTACAGTAGAGCTGATTAAAGATTACACAAAGTAAGGGCAAATCGACCTTACTCCCGGCACACAGACACACTTGTAGCGGTTATCTCCTCAGTGGTCTCTGTTAACTTTACAGTAGAGCTGATTAAAGATTACACAAAGTAAGGGCAAATCGACCTTACTCCCGGCACACAGACACACTTGTAGCGGTTATCTCCTCAGTGGTCTCTGTTAACTTTACAGTAGAGCTGATTAAAGATTACACAAAGTAAGGGCAAATCGACCTTACTCCCGGCACACAGACACACTTGTAGCGGTTATCTCCTCAGTGGTCTCTGTTAACTTTACAGTAGAGCCGATTAAAGATTACACAAAGTAAGGGCAAATCGACCTTACTCCCGGCACACAGACACACTTGTAGCGGTTATCTCCTCAGTGGTCTCTGTTAACTTTACAGTAGAGCCGATTAAAGATTACACAAAGTAAGGGCAAATCGACCTTACTCCCGGCACACAGACACACTTGTAGCGGTTATCTCCTCAGTGGTCTCTGTTAACTTTACAGTAGAGCTGATTAAAGATTACACAAAGTAAGGGCAAATCGACCTTACTCCCGGCACACAGACACACTTGTAGCGGTTATCTCCTCAGTGGTCTCTGTTAACTTTACAGTAGAGCTGATTAAAGATTACACAAAGTAAGGGCAAATCGACCTTACTCCCGGCACACAGACACACTTGTAGCGGTTATCTCCTCAGTGGTCTCTGTTAACTTTACAGTAGAGCCGATTAAAGATTACACAAAGTAAGGGCAAATCGACCTTACTCCCGGCACACAGACACACTTGTAGCGGTTATCTCCTCAGTGGTCTCTGTCAACTTTACAGTAGAGCCGATTAAAGATTACACAAAGTAAGGGCAAATCGACCTTACTCCCGGCACACAGACACACTTGTAGCGGTTATCTCCTCAGTGGTCTCTGTCAACTTTACAGTAGAGCCGATTAAAGATTACACAAAGTAAGGGCAAATCGACCTTACTCCCGGCACACAGACACACTTGTAGCGGTTATCTCCTCAGTGGTCTCTGTCAACTTTACAGTAGAGCCGATTAAAGATTACACAAAGTAAGGGCAAATCGACCTTACTCCCGGCACACAGACACACTTGTAGCGGTTATCTCCTCAGTGGTCTCTGTCAACTTTACAGTAGAGCCGATTAAAGATTACACAAAGTAAGGGCAAATCGACCTTACTCCCGGCACACAGACACACTTGTAGCGGTTATCTCCTCAGTGGTCTCTGTCAACTTTACAGTAGAGCCGATTAAAGATTACACAAAGTAAGGGCAAATCGACCTTACTCCCGGCACACAGACACACTTGTAGCGGTTATCTCCTCAGTGGTCTCTGTCAACTTTACAGTAGAGCCGATTAAAGATTACACAAAGTAAGGGCAAATCGACCTTACTCCCGGCACACAGACACACTTGTAGCGGTTATCTCCTCAGTGGTCTCTGTCAACTTTACAGTAGAGCCGATTAAAGATTACACAAAGTAAGGGCAAATCGACCTTACTCCCGGCACACAGACACACTTGTAGCGGTTATCTCCTCAGTGGTCTCTGTCAACTTTACAGTAGAGCCGATTAAAGATTACACAAAGTAAGGGCAAATCGACCTTACTCCCGGCACACAGACACACTTGTAGCGGTTATCTCCTCAGTGGTCTCTGTCAACTTTACAGTAGAGCCGATTAAAGATTACACAAAGTAAGGGCAAATCGACCTTACTCCCGGCACACAGACACACTTGTAGCGGTTATCTCCTCAGTGGTCTCTGTCAACTTTACAGTAGAGCCGATTAAAGATTACACAAAGTAAGGGCAAATCGACCTTACTCCCGGCACACAGACACACTTGTAGCGGTTATCTCCTCAGTGGTCTCTGTCAACTTTACAGTAGAGCCGATTAAAGATTACACAAAGTAAGGGCAAATCGACCTTACTCCCGGCACACAGACACACTTGTAGCGGTTATCTCCTCAGTGGTCTCTGTCAACTTTACAGTAGAGCCGATTAAAGATTACACAAAGTAAGGGCAAATCGACCTTACTCCCGGCACACTGACACACTTGTAGCGGTTATCTCCTCAGTGGTCTCTGTTAACTCTACAGTAGAGCTGATTAAAGATTACACAAAGTAAGGGCAAATCGACCTTACTCCCGGCACACAGACACACTTGTAGCGGTTATCTCCTCAGTGGTCTCTGTTAACTTTACAGTAGAGCTGATTAAAGATTACACAAAGTAAGGGCAAATCGACCTTACTCCCGGCACACAGACACACTTGTAGCGGTTATCTCCTCAGTGGTCTCTGTTAACTTTACAGTAGAGCTGATTAAAGATTACACAAAGTAAGGGCAAATCGACCTTACTCCCGGCACACAGACACACTTGTAGCGGTTATCTCCTCAGTGGTCTCTGTTAACTTTACAGTAGAGCCGATTAAAGATTACACAAAGTAAGGGCAAATCGACCTTACTCCCGGCACACTGACACACTTGTAGCGGTTATCTCCTCAGTGGTCTCTGTTAACTCTACAGTAGAGCTGATTAAAGATTACATTGTGGACACATTTGAGATTTGATTTCCTAAGTAAATAGATATTTTACTTTTCTATCTTATTTTACTTCAATAGTGAAATCGCAGCGGTTCACGAAATAATTGGTTTGTTAATCAAATTAGCGTTTCTGGAAAAAGGTTAACAAACATTTAATAGTTATGTGAACATATGGCTTATGGACTTACGGCCATTTATTGCGTCAGAAATAAAACTTTGCAGATAATATTACAAATAATGAAGGAAAGGAACATTATCATTTTGCACGCGCCCGGCATTTCTTAAATAAGTTGATAGAAATGACTTATCTTATCATTAAGGCTATTAATATGGTACGAATACGTGACTTGAAAGGCAAACGCATTTTGAAATCCCGTCATCTGTTAACTTATATTGTTTGAGTATTATCATTATAATTATTTCTCGAATTAAAAAAAGATATTTTATCACAATGAGATAAATTGTTGTGAATTCCTATAAAAACCACAGAGCATGTTTTGTTTTTAATGAATTCAAGTATTTAAAAAAAACGACGTGGATCGATAATTAAAATGCATTAACAGTAAGTAATCATTAGGCCGGAGCGACATTGCAGGGAACTATGCATACACTGAGTAATTATTAGGCCGGAACGACATAGCAGGGAACTATGCATTAACAGTAAGTAATCATTAGGCCGAAGCGATATTGCAGGGAACTATGCATTAACAGTAAGAAAACATTAGGCCCGAGCGACATTGCAGGGAACTATGCATTAACAGTAAGTTATCAGTAGGCCGAAGCGAGATTTTTGTCAAAATATTGGATTAAACGAGAATTTCTTAGCACAGGGGAGGCCGACCGGCTAACATCGTTCGATTGCTTTTTGCTTAGGCTTCCACCGAGAGAAAACCAGCGTGATGATTTCTAAAGCTTCCACCGAGAGAAAACCAGCGTGATGATTTCTAAAGCTTCCACCGAGAGCAAACCAGCGTGATGATTTCTAAAGCTTCCACCGAGAGAAAACCAGCGTGATGATTTCTAAAGCTTCCACCGAGAGAAAACCAGCGTGATGATTTCTAAAGCTTCCACCGAGAGAAAACCAGCGTGATGATTTCTAAAGCTTCCACAGAGAGCAAACCAGCGTGATCTACCAAGTCGTTTTATCAGAAGAAGACTGGCGGAGGCCATGTGAACTACCTAGTCGTTCTATTTGAAGAAGACTGGCTGAGGCCATGTGAACTACCTAGTCGTTCAATTAGAAGAAGACTGGCTGAGGCCACGTGAACTACCTATTCGATCTATTATAAGAAGACTGGCTGGGGCCACGTGAACTACCTAGTCGATCTATTATAAGAAGACTGGTGGAGGCCACATGAACTACCTAGTCGTTCTATTTGAAGAAACTGGCTGAGGCCACGTGAAAAACCTAGTCGTTATATTAGAAGAAGACTGGCTGAGGCCACGTAAACTACCTAGTCGTTCTATTAGAAGAAGACTGGCTGAGGCCACGTGAACTACCTATTCGATCTATTATAAGAAGACTGGTGGAGGCCACGTGAACTACCTAGTCGTTCTATTTGAAGAAGACTGGCTGAGGCCACGTGAAAAAACCTAGTCGTTCTATTAGAATAAGACTGGCTGAGGCCACGTGAACTACCTAGTCGTTCTATTAGAAGAAGACTGGCGGAGGCCATGTGAACTACCTAGTCGTTCAATTAGAAGAAGACTGGCTGAGGCCACGTGAACTACCTAGTCAATCTATTATAAGACTGGTGGAGGCCACGTGAACTACCTAGTCGTTCTATTTGAAGAAGACTGGCTGAGGCCACGTGAAAAAACCTAGTCGTTCTATTAGAAGAAGACTGGCTGAGGCCACGTGAACTACCTAGTCGTTCTATTAGAAGAAGACTGGCGGAGGCCATGTGAACTACCTAGTCGTTCAATTAGAAGAACTGGCTGAGGCCACGTGAACTACCTAGTCGATCTATTATAAGAAGACTGGTGGAGGCCACGTGAACTACCTAGTCGTTCTATTTGAAGAAGACTGGCTGAGGCCACGTGTACTACCTAGTCGTTCTATTTGAAGAAGACTGGCTGAAGCCACGTGAACTACCTAGTCGTTCTATTAGAAGAAAAATGGCTGAGGACACGTGAACTACCTAGTCGTTCTATTAGAAGAAAAATGGCTGAGGACACGTGAACTACCTAGTCGTTCTATTAGAAGAAGAGGCCACGTGGGTAACGCTGGGGACTTCAGCAATTTGTAAATAAATCATGATTCCCTGTACTTTATTTGCAATCAATGTTTGTGCAGAAAATGATAACATTTTAACTTCAGATAGCAACTTGCTAATGTTTCCCACATCCTACTAAATAAATACATTTAATGATAACGCTGGCCTGTTACATTAAATTAGCGGTTAAAAATGAATGCTTACGCTATCTGAAATGTTGAATTCATTTTCTCGTTATCATTTTATTTTATTTATTAATGTGATGAGGTACCGCAGAAAAGATCCAACTGCTCCCATACGTCTACAGCCGTGGGGAAGGGAAGGGGATGTGGGAGAGAAAGATTGTGAAGTACCTGGTTATTCAGATCTGGCCACCAAATAGAATAAAGTCATTTCAAGCAACTTTACAAATATAAATGGTGACACTGAGAGTCCCGACTGCTCCCAAACGTCTACAGCCGTGGGGAAGGGAAGGGCATGTGGGAGAGAAAGATTGTGAAGTACCTGGTTATTCAGATCTGGCCACCAAATAGAATAAAGTCATTTCAAGCAACTTTACAAATATAAATAGTGACACTGAGAGTCCCAACTGCTCCCAAACTCCTACAGCTGTGGGGTAGGGAAGGAGATGTGGAGGAGAACGGTTGAAGAATGAAATGGATTAGTTAGTTCCGTGCTTCCACTACTCTATTTGCCAGGAAGTGTTTCCTAGGATTGGATGCTAAAGATGTCCACATTTGTATTACATATTCAATGATCGCTTACTTGCTCGTACTTGTTAGCCTTATTCTACCTACTATGTCCTACTATGTCAGTCGTGGCAACGGACTATAATACCATCATACATACAAGTCCTACTATGTCAGTCGTGGCAACGGACTATAATACCATCAGACAGTTTCTCCGCAGGGGTAGGCAGAGAGGATAGAGCGCTAAACAACGCGGTGTTGACAGATACAAATAATAAAACAATAATACATACCGATTGAACAGTTTAAAAAGTATATTCGATTCTCCGTTTTGAGGCTATCGTGAAAGAGATTGTAAATGTGTTTAACCTCATGGCCTATGCTAATCTTAACACTTTCAGTCTTTACTGTGTTAGTGCACCATTTATGTTGTATTCCATTTTGTATTTTGTAGATTCAAATGCGTTACGTGTTATATTCGTACAATACTCAGTAAGTCCAACTCTTGGTATATATTTTTCGTATCTATATTATATACAATTGAAGAGTTTTTTTAAACATTATTTTGTATTATTTGTAAATCGTTTAAGTAGGTAATGCGTGTGTTTGCCATATTTCTATTAGATAATTGGGTTTTAAATCCACACACCTTAGGCCTTAGACACATTACGCCACATTGTGGATATATATATATATATATACATAGTCGAGCCGAACTGCCTGCAAGCTGCTGTTTCACATACAACTTTGGGACGTCTTTTTCAGCGCTGACAAACTGAATCTTAGGCTGGCCGCATACATACGTTTTTCGTATTCGATTTCCGAATTCGTTTTCCGTATTCGGACATCTGAATGCACGGAATCAGTAGAAAATACATTAACTGCCGACAAACTCGGAGGAGATTGCATCTCATATTGGGACGGCTTTGTGCTCTCGTGCCACCAGAGCCGACCCAGGCATCCTATTTACTTTGTTGGTTCTTTATTTCATTTAAATTTAATGATTAAAAGGAACATTAATAAAACTGATTGATTTGCATTTACATTTATAAAACAAAATGTTTATATAAATAAGGACCACATTACTTTGAAATAAGAAGAAGACTGGCTGAGGCCACGTGAACTACCTAGTCGTTCTATTAGAAGAAGACTTGCGGAGGCTCTGTGAACTACCTAGTCGTTCTATTAGAAGAAGACTGTCGGAGGCCACGTGAACTACCTAGTCGTTCTATTCGAAGAAAACTGGCGGAGGCCACGTGAACTACCTAGTCGTTCTATTAGAAGAAGATTGGCGGAGGCCACGTGAACAACCTAGTCGTTCTATTAGAAGGCCACGTGAACTACCTAGTCGTTCTATTAGAAGAAGACTGGCGGAGGCCAAGTGAACTACATAGTCGTTCTATTAGAAGAAGACTTGCGGAGGCCACGTGAACTACGTAGTCGTTCTATTAGAAGAAGACTGGCGGAGGCCACGTGAACTACCTGGACGTTCTATTAGAAGAAGACTTGCGGAGGTCACGTGAACTATCTAATCGTTCTATTAGAAGATTACTGGCGGAGGTCACGTGAACAACCTAGTCGTTCTATTAGAAGAAGACTGGCGAAGGCCAAGTGAACTACCTAGTCGTTCTATTAGTAGAAGACTGGCGGAGGCCACGTGAACAACCTAGTCGTTCTATTAGAAGAACTGTCTGAGGCCACGTGAACAACCTAGTCGTTTTATTAGAAGAAGACTGGCGGAGGCCACGTGAACAACCTAGTCGTTCTATTAGAAGAAGACTGGCTGAGGACACGTTAACTACCTAGTCGTTCTATTAGAAGAAGTCTGGCGGAGGCTACGTGAACTACCTAGTCTTCTATTAGAAGAAGACTTGCGGAGGCCACGTGAACTACCTAGTCGTTCTATTAGAAGAAGACTGGCTGAGGACACGTGAACTACCTAGTCGTTTTATAATAAAGAATAACGGCTAGTTCTCGTTATTTTTTATACAACCTAACCTTTGAAGTTACAAGAGATTAATTTGTCGATGAGCTTTGCTTTGTTGTTTTTTTTAGGTGAAACGATATACCTTACTCCCACCACTACTTTCAGGTAAAAAGATATACCTTACTTCCACCACTACTTTTCTTGAAGTTCTTTAGACTTGAAGGAAAGGTTATACTTTGGAGGTTGCAACATGCGCCATTTTTTCACAGGCACACGTGATAAAATTTTACTACTTTAGTAGTAATGTTGGATAATTTCTAGTTGATTTCATTCCAAAAGAATTGAACTTGACGTTAAATTTTCCATTTTCTTGGAGTCTTTCAAAGCCATTCCTAAATCAACAAGTTACATATTAAAATTCATGAATAACAGGTAACATACTATTGTATTTTTATAACAGTCCTGATGATGGTACGGAGGTACCGAAACCGGTAGACTTTAAAAATTTCAATAAAGTGACTTTAAACACAGTGTTTTCCTTTTTACTATTTAAAATGTCAAGTCACAATGTGTTTGCTTCTTTTGAAAAAAACTTATATATTTATATAAATGTTAAAGTATTTTTACGACAATATTGATGATATAAGGCGTTTTTATTGTTAAAATTATACTGACTTTTGATTTTTGCAAAGTCACTCCATCCTATTGTTCACTAGGGGTTTATATACTTACTTTCTCCCCAGTTGTTAATAATGGTAAGGAACCAGAGAAGTGCTTTAATTGTAAGTATATCCTTCTAACAAAACAATAGCAGTTGTCAATCGCTTCTTTGTCTATATATATAGATATTAGTTGTGGCAAGCATTATATATAAATATATTAGTTTTACGATAGCGGTTTGTATTTTTTAAGTAAATCCAAGAACAGAGTCGGGATCAAAGTTCATGAACATGTTAACAGATAAAAACGACTTTAAGACATGATAAGGAAATCCAATACATTATTTACATTTAGGAGTATTCACATTAATATCAGTAGTTTGAATTATTTTAAATTTCAAAGTGTTAATTTTTCAATGACGGTTTGTAATCAAAATCAACCCTTCCGCCGTAAATAAATAACAAGAATTCAACCAAACATTAATATTTCTATAATATAATATCCCCTTTAAAATATACTTGTATTATTGGTATTCAACATTATGGACTCCGGCGTTGCTAGGGGATGTGAACACTATCTGACGTGTACCCGGTGTTGCTAGGGGTTGTGAACACGAGCTGACGAGTACCCGGCGTTGCTAGGGGATGTGAACACTAGCTGACGTGTACCCGGCGTTGCTAGGGGTTGTGAACACTAGCTGACGTGTACCCGGCGTTGCTAGGGGTTGTGAACACTAGCTGACGTGTACCCGGCGTTGCAAGGGGTTGTGAACACTAGCTGACGTGTACCCGGCGTTGCTAGGGGTTGTGAACACTAGCTGACGTGTACCCGGCGTTGCTAGGGGTTCTGAACACTAGCTGACGTGTACCCGGCGTTGCTAGGGGTTGTGAACACTAGCTGACGTGTACCCGGCGTTGCTAGGGGTTGTGAACAC